>NC_089490.1:210171359-210356550 GCF_036850765.1 Saccopteryx bilineata
TCTGCCCCATTTTATAGTGTAGAAATCCAAACCTTTAATCCAATATACAAACAAGGAAGTCTCTGATACAAAGTCACTTATCTGAGGCATGATGGGATTCCTCATTAGACTGAACCATCCCACATCATGCAATCAGTCAAGGATATGAGGAAAAGCTTAATGATGCAGCCTGCTTACAGCCTGTCCCCCACACCCAATGCAAGCTATAAGTGAGCAAACATATATCATATTTACAAACTTATTTGACCAACATTCCACCCCTTTTGCTTGCTTCATAATCTAAAGCAGTGGTCCCCAACCCCCGCGCCACGGACCGGTACAGGTCCATGGGCCATTTGGTACCAGTCTGCAGAGAAAGAATAAATAATTACATTATTTCCGTTTTACTTATATTTAAGTCTGAACGATGTTTTATTTTTTAAAAATGACCAGCCTGACCTGTGGTGGCGCAGTGAGATAAAGCGTCGACCTGGAACCCTGAGATTGCCGGTTCGAAACCTTGGGCTTGCCTGGTCAAGGCACATATGGGAGTTGATGCTTCCTGCTCCTCCCCCTTCTCTCTCTCTCTCTCTCTCTCTCTCCCCTCTCTCTAAAAATCAATAAATAAAATATTTTTAAAAAATAAAAAATGACCAGATTCCCTCTGTTACATTCGTCTAAGACTCACTCTTGACACTTGTCTTAGTCACGTGATACATTTATCCATCCCACCCTAAAGGCCGGTCTGTGAAAATATTTTCTGACATTAAACCGGTCTGTGGCCCAAAAAAGGTTGGGGACCACTGATCTAAAGCACAGGTATTCCTGCACAAGGAAATTAGGCACATTACATAAATTACAATAGCATGACAAATCATACAATTTCAACAATTACAAAGATACACTTCACCAGTCTCTGCGCACTTTGCAAAAAGTGCAAAATGTCCTCAGCCTTCTCTCTAACCATAGGAAAAGATTCCCGGGGCAGGGGAGTGCTTTCAGCAAAGCCGTCCCCCACCCTCATCAGGGTATTTCACATTGTCCAAACTCCATAAGTCCATCCAACAAAGGAGCCAGTGCCCACTCCGGTCATAGTCCAGAAAATCAGTCCACCCACCTGGGGCCTCCTCAGTCACTGCCCTCATTTCTGCTGTCCTGGCAGGTCTTACACTGTCCCAAAGAGGAGTATGTGGCAATGGCAGTCAGCATTTCCATCTCTGCTCCAGAAAGCATGATGGCATTCGCCCCTATGTCCCAAAATCGCAGACCTACCAGGGACATAGTAAGAACTCCTTGCTGCTGGGCTCTCAACTTCTGGAGACTGAGGATTGCAACTCCAGACAGATTCTCCTCATCCTCCAAAGAGGAACTGAAAACACCAGCTTGTGCTGCCAGGCTTAAGCTCTGGGATGCTGCCGCCTTCTGCTCTGTGGGCCTTGCAGCTCCAGCCCTGGCCTCTTGCCACTACTGGCTCTCTACAATGTCCAGTGCAATCTCCATTTCACAAACCTGGTTGGCCTCCTCCAGTGCTTGCTTCAGCTCCAGGGTCAACATCTCTTTCTCCCACATTTGCTCCAGCTCCTTCCATTGCTCAGTGTGCAGGTCCCGAGCAGCCTCTTCCACAGAGCTCTCAGTTTCCTCACACATGGCTGTAAAAGTTAGCTAGCCTACGGTCCTCAAAAGGACAGCCATGGGGAACCATAACAGCAGCCAATCCACTACTCCACCGTTCAAGGTGGTGGTGGCTCCATACCGAAATGTATTGAATTCTGCCACAGATTACACCAAATGTAAAGCCAATAGCCAGCCACCATCACAGCTGCCTGGCCAGTGCAGGTTCACATTTGATTTGAACAGTTGGTAATGAAACAATGGAGCCAAGAATTGGTGGGCCATTACCTTTAATCCTATCTTACACCTGGTGGGCAAGTAAAAACACACACTGGGCTCCAAAACCCACTCATCAGTGCTCACAAAGCTATTGACTTATCCGGATTTCCTAGAATCAAAGGTTTCTAGCTCACTAGGTTTATTCACCTCTGTTCCCCATCTCCTTCTCTCTGCACAAACTCTGCACAAACTGGCTTCTCCTTCAACACTCCACCATTTTGGCTGCTTCTCCTGACCTCTTCCACAAGGCCTTTCTCTGCTCTCCTCTTTAATACTAATCTCAGGAACCCAGAGAGAGCAAGCTCCCTGTCTGCCCCATTTTATAGTGTAGAAATCCAAACCTTTAATCCAATATACAAACAAGGAAGTCTCTGATACAAAGTCACTTATCTGAGAGGCATAATGGAATTCCTCATGAGAGCGCACCACCCACATCATGCAATCAGTCAAGGGTGTGGGGAAAAACTTAGTTTTAAAACTAAGCCTTAGGGTATAATGACCTTACCTGCTAACAGCCTGTCTCACACACACAATGCAAACTATAAGCAAGCAAACATATATATCATATTTACAAACTTATTTAACCAACACTGAGCGACGGGCTTCCACGTGGGCAGTGCCATCTTTAACAAAGTGAGCGTAATATATTTTATCTGCCCAACAGCCACATATTGTATGATTTCAGTTATATAATATTCTATAAAAGACAAAGCTATAGAGATAGTTAACAGATCTGTGGTTGCCAGCAGTTCTGCAGTGACCCCTCAGTGAGGTATTTTTTTCTGAATGGTTTCACTTGAAAATTTTTAATATTTTGCTCTGTCTCAAGCCCCCTTAACTCACTTACAAGGTTACACTTTTTTTCCACATTCTCTAACTCTAGGTGTTAACAATAAATACATAAGCCATTTAATAGACACTTAAGCATGATGGACAACACAGACATAATATCAGTTACTACTTCCTGTTTCCTTTCTTCAATTCTCCCACCCTTGACTCCTCTGTGAACGAGTCGCATGCCCGGTGTGCTTCTCCTGGGCATGGCCATGGCTTAATGCAGGTAGATTTCAGTGCTCAGGGCTCCTCCCTGGTTACAACTCAGCTGTGTCTACAAGCTGAATGCTCTTGGAGGGGTTACTTCATTTCTGCAAAATAGAGAATGTGATAGTACTTACTTGATTTTTTAACAAAGAATAAATAATATTTTTGCAACATTTGGAACTGTAAGTGCTCAACATATATATTAACTATTACCAAAAACCATCAATTCCAAACCCCACACTTTATCACATTTAAGTTCTCTAAAATCAAGACATATTTTATACTGGCTGGCATCTTAGATTCAAAGGCATGTGTTATTATCATCTGTTGGTCAAATAACTTTTTAAATATGATATATATGTTTGCTCACTTGTGGTTTGTATTGGGTGTGGGGGACAGACAGTAAGCAGGCTGGATCGTTGTAGCCTAAGGTTTAGTTTTAAGACTAAGCTTTTCCCCACACCCTTGACTGATTGTATGATCTGGGTGGTGCACTCTCATGAGGAATCCAATTATGCCTCAGATAAGTGACTTTGTATCAGAGACTTCCTTATTTGTACATTGGATTAAGGGTTTTTGGTTTTCTACACTATAAAGTGGGACAGACCAGGAGCTTGCTCACACAGTTTCTGCTATCATGATTGCAGGGGCTTCTTCCCTGATCCCTTGCCCTTCATGGGAAAAGCTGGTTTTCTGCTTTTCCCTTGTCTTCTTCTGTGGTTTGCCTGTCTTGGTGAGACACCAATAAATAGGATGGCCCACCATTCTCCGACTCCGCCATTTCTTTACTGTCTGTCTCAATCCAATGGGAACCTGCATGTGAATGGCCATGATGGCGGCTCCTGGCCTTACATCATCTGAACACTGTTGTTCTATTTTTTTTTTTAGATTTTATTTATTCATTTTAGGAGAGAGAGAGAGAAGAGGGAGGAGCAGGAACCATCAATTCCCATATGAGCCTTAACCAGGCAAGCCCAGGGTTTCGAACCGGTGACCTCAGCATTCCAGGTCGATGCTTTATCCACTGCGCCACCGCAGGTCAGGCTGTTCTTCTATTTTTTCTACATATGAGAGAAACCATATGAATGGGGGAGAGTTGTATATGCAAGCCAGTATCTGACTCAGTTTTAATGTTTTCTTCTCTATCTGTGCTCTGCCTTTCCTAAGATTAGAAAGGCATTAGATGAGAAATGTATTCCCCACAAATCAATGTTTTCTCACTGAACACTCACAACATTTCAATAAGGTCAGATATTTTTACAACCTTGTTTCTTAGGCATAAACTAAGTGTCAGGCAGGTCAACTAATGTGGCCATGGTCACCCGCTGAATAAATTACCCAACCAGCAGCATTCAAACCCAATTAGTCTGTAAAGCACTTGCTAATTCCACCATACCTCTCCATTCTGCAGCATTTCATAATATTGTAACAAAAGAGCCACCCTGGGGAAATTATAAGCATAAATGTCAATTAGAACAAAACCCATTAAAAGATTTCCATATTACGTTTACAAAACAGAAACCTACTAATTTCTATTAAATTGAGCTTATTTGTTTTCTTGTTGAAAATGATTGGGATGCTTTATGCTTCAGGAGCTATAAATATTAACAGAATTAAAGCTTTAAATAGGAGTTTTATGTGAGTGCTCTGAAAAGCTATTCTATCAGGTTCTTAGGCTAGGCGGGATTTTTATTTTATTAAAGCCTTGTTAAATTAAAATTTATTGGGAGTATTGATTATACCTGTTATTTTGAGCATTCATATGTTGTAAGATTCAATATCTCAGTTTACTGCATTTTCTATGTATTTAAAACAGTAAAGGTGGGGAGATACTATTATAATTTTTAATAGCTATAAATATACTGCAATACACTTTCTATTTATCTTTTTAACTCCTCAAAGTCATGTTTTGCGATAATTTAAATGAGGACTTGCCTAAGTTGTTTATCTCTAATGATTAAACTGTATTACCAAATAAATAGGATAAAAGAATTACAGATGGTATCTTTTAACCTGCTCAAGCCACCAATTTGTTTTAAGCACCTTGCTAGTATCATTCACATGTTTTATTCATGTGTATGTATTAATGTGAGGGCCTAAAACCTTTTCATTATCTTTATTTTGTTAACCTCTGTAAAGCCAGTAGCCAAGGCCACCATCACAGCCGCCTGGCCTGTGCAGGTTTGCATTAGATTCAGATAGACAGTAATGAAACGATGGAGCCAAGAACTGGTGGGCTTGAATCCTAGCTTGCACCCCGAGGGCAAGTAAAAACACACACTGGGCTCCAAAATCCACTCATTCAGTGCTCACAAAGCTATTGACTTATCCGAGTTTCCTAGAATCAAAAGTTTCTAGCTCATTAACCTTATTCACCTCTGTTCCCCATCTCTTTTTCCCTGCACAAACTCTGCACAAACTGGCTTCTCCTTCAACACTCCGCCATCTTGACTGCTTCTCCTGGCCTCCTCCACATGGCCTCTCTCTGCTTTCCTTTCTCTGCTCTCTCCTCTAATGCTAATCTCAGGAACCCAGAGAGCAAGCTCCCGGTCTGCCCCACTTTATAGTGCAGGAGTCAAAACCTTTAATCTAATATACAAATAAGGAAGTCTCTGATACAAAGTCACTTATCTGAGGCATAATGGGATTCCTCATGATGTGCACCACCCCACATCATGCAATTAGTCAAGAGTGTGAGGAAAGCTTAGTCTTAAAACTAAGCCTTAGGCTATAATGACCTGGCCAGTTTACAGCCTGTCCCCCGCACCCAATACAAACTATATGTGAGCGAACATATATATCATATTTAAAAACTCATTTGACCAACAACCTCGTTAAAATCAGCACCACAACAATATTTGACTTGGCTGTTTGTTTCCAAAACAAAAATTTCCATTTTTTCAGAATCCCAGATCTAGCTTTCCACCAGTGAGTCCATGTTAGTAAAATGTATATTTCATTTGCTTATTTTCATACATGATGATCATCAAATGTAATGAGATGAAATGTTCCAGATAGAGCTAAAATTAGGGATAACAGATTAGAAAAGGAAATGAACACAGAGTCTTTTTTTTTTTTTACAGGGACAGAGAGAGAGTCAGAGGGATAGACAAGGACAGACAGACAAGAACAGAGAGAGATGAGAAGATGAGAAGCATCAATCATCAGTTTTTGTTGCAACACCTTAGTTGTTCATTGATTGCTTTCTCATATGTGCCTTGACTGCAGACCTTCAGCAGAATGAGTAACTCCTTGCTTGAGCCAGTGACCTTGAGTCCAAGCTGGTGAGCTTTTTGCTCAAGCCAGATGAACCCGCGCTCAAGCTGGTGACCTCGGGGTCTTAAACCTGGGTCCTCCGCATCCCAGTTTGACGCTCTATCCACTGTGCCACTGCCTGATCAGGTGAGTCTAATTTTTATGGAAGAAAAATACCTCAGTCTTAAAATTTTGGAGAACCCTGAATGGACTAAGAAAATGCCTAACTAATTATCTAATGACAGAGTCATTTCTTGTTATAACCAAAAAGCATCTGGTTCATGGAGAAAACAAATGTGTATGTTAAATCCCAGCCATAATGTTAGTACCGTGTAAATGTCCTTGGTAGTTTATTAAGGTCTTTATACTGGTTATGAAACACTTGTACAACATTTCAGAGAGACAGTCATTTTGATGGAAGCTGTTTTCCTGATTCAAGTTATTCTGCATTAGTAAAGAAAAAATAGAATGTAATAAATTAGCTAAATTTAAAATCTATGAAACAAGGTTACGTGAATGTAAAGCCAGTAGCCACGGCCATCATCACAGCTGCCTGGCCCATGCAGGTTCACATTTGATTCGAACAGACGGTAATGAAACAACAGAGCCAAGAACTGGTGGGCCATTACCTTTAATCCTAGCTTGCACCCGGCGGGCAAGAAATACACACAGTGGGAAAACACTGCCCTTTCCATTTAGGGCTCCAAAGCGACTGACTTATCCAAGTTTCCTAGAATCAAAGTTTTCTACCTCATCAGCCTTATTCATCTCTGTTCTCCATCTCCTTCTCTCTGCATAAACTGGCTTCTCCTTCAGCACCCCGCCATCTTGGCTGCTTCTCCTCTCCTCCACGTGACCTTCCCCTGCTCTCCTCTCTAATGCTAATCTCAGCAACTGAGAGAGAGCAAGCTCTTGGTCTGCCCCACTTTATAGTATAGAAATCAAAACCTTTAATCCAGGGGTCCCCAAACTTTTTACATAGGGGGCCAGTTCACTGTTTTCAGACTGTTGGAGGGCTGGCCTATAAAAAAAACTATGAACAAATCCCTATGCACACTGCACATATCTTATTTTAAAGTAAAAAAACAAAATGGGAACAAATATAATATTTAAAATAAAGAACAAGTAAACTTAAATCAACCAACTGACCAGTATTTCAATGGGAACTATGGGCCTGCTTTTGGCTAATGAAATGGTGAATGTCCGGTTCCATATTTGTCACTGCTAGCTGTAACAAGTGATATGACGTGCTTCCGGAGCCGTGATGCATAAGTCCTGCGTCACCAGAAGTAGTACTGTACGTGAGCAACACCGCGCTTTGCGGCGCCGCCACATACAGTACTCCAGGAGCACAGGATGCATCCTGTGCTCCTCTCACTGACCATCAATGAAAGAGGTGTCCCTTTCAAAAGTGTGGCGGGGGCCAGATAAATGGTCTCAGGGGGCCGCATGTGGCCCACAGGCCATAGTTTAGGGACCTCTGCTTTAATCCAATATACAAACAAGGAAGTCTCTGATACAAATTCACTTATCTGAGGCATAATGAGATTCCTCATGAGAGTGCACCACCCCACATCAAAAAGGGTTGGAAAGGCTTAAAACTAAGCCATAAGCTATAAAGATCCTGCCTGCTTACAGCCTGTCCCCCAAACACAATGCAAACTATAAGCGAGCAAACATAGATATCATATTTATAAACTTATTTGATTAACAGTGCATCTATATTTATATAAAGAGAAAGGTTACTGGAGAAGTGTATCATTTATGCATAGCATGATAAATACATTGTCTCGGTGCCTTGAAATAGCTATTCTTAGGAACTATAAACTGGAACTTGCTTAATCTGTAGTATCAAGGGGTTCAGCCTAATGGGGATATCAATTTGAGGGAAAGTGTTATTGCACTACAGTGTGAATGAGATGATGATGATGATAACAATAATGACGAGGACAATGATGGGAACATACAGCTACCAGGGAAATCAAAAAGGCCTTCAGGAAATAGGTGATGCTTAGGATTGGCCTTAAGATTTTTATTACATCAGAGACAAAGAAGGAGGATGGTGATATTGAAGAAACAATAAGATCAAGTATAGGGGGTATTTTATCAAATAGCAAACTAGGCTAATTAAGCTACCTTTCCACATTGAAATTCCAAACACAGGAAAAAAGTGTATAAAAGATATGCCATATATATGTATGTGTGTGTGTGCATCAGTGGGCAAGAGAACTTAGAGAAACCTGAGCAATGGAAAGCAGAAATGATTGGATCAATTCATTTTCCAGAAAAGCATAAAATACCCAAGCTGCCAGGAGAAGATGTAGAAATATGAATCAATCAAACCTTTAAAAATCTGCAAGGGTAGTAGTAACATTTCTGACCCTTAAAATGACACCAATCAAAACTCCCTCAAGATGAAATATTAGCTCACTTTTTTTTTTTACAAAAGAAATTTTAGGAAGAGATTTATTAAAAAGTAGGTTATATATGACTTACATGGGTATAGCTAACCCAAATTGTGCAGCCTCAAATATAGCTCTGAGGCTATATAGACATAATCACATACAGGTTGGGGGGGAAAGGAGGGGGTACATGATACAAAAGTTATTTACTGCTAAGCTTGCAACATTTATCTATAGGATCTATTAAAAGGGAAAACATTCCTACACATTAACTATAAGATAACACAGTAGTGACAAATGTTTTACATATCCAACACAGTAGCAGTAAATGTCATTTTACATATCAAAGACATTCCCAAATCTTTCAAGGTTTACGTTTATTCTTGTTGCCACACAGTTGAAAGTTTTAGGTTAGGATAAGGAAATTACTTTTGTTAAATGTTGGAGCTAGCTTATTGAAAACCTAGTAAGCTAGTCAGTCCCTGCTTGCTTTAGTTTACAAGTTTTATACCTATAAAGAATTTCAAAAGGGATGATTCTTAGAAAGCATATAAAATGTTACAGAATGCAGGATTTTCAAGCAAGGGGAGTGGGCACATAATCCCTTTGTCTAGAGGTATAAGTCTCTCGGGACTCCAGGAGGGGAGGAAAAGTTAGAATCAGTGTAGAATATCTCAACATTGTCTCCTAAAGGATCTTATTGAAGGGGAAGAGGAAGTTTTCAGGTAACTTTTATCTTCTTTGCTTTCTAGCAAGTGGCCTTAGTCCAGCGGTCATTTGCCTTTTTGGCTGAGAGAGCCAATGAGGGGCCACTGAGCTACTTCACCCGCAGGTGTTATAAAGTACCAAAAGCTACAGAATTAATATTAATATTTTGGGAGGCTTGAAGAACATTTTATTAATTTGGGTTAAGGTGTGCAGAGAAATTGTGAGAATAGTCTCTGCACTGTGTGATTGGCATAACCAGGATGGCCCTTGGCATTGTATTGTAAATGCAAAGGGGAGGAAAACATGGATCCCCAGACATTCCACCACGCCTGTGGGGGAAAGGGTGAATGGCTAGCCAGGTACAGGGAGAGAGAAGCCAAAATAAACCTTTTCTCATAGCAATGAGCGATTTGTGGGCATTTGTCCCCACCAAAACTACCTCTCCTATGTAAATGCATGTGGTTAACACGTATGACTCTGGACAGAGAGATAGCAGATGAATACTAGATAATATAGGAATGCCTTTTAATATGTAAAGAGACATCTTTCTACCATTGTGTTGGCTTGTAAATTTTGCTTTCCCCAAAATGATGTATGGCTTGCAAATTGAACATGGTCCTATCATGTTAAAGGACATATGACTATAACCAATAGTGGTAAGAGGCTCCTAATTACAATTTTTGCTTCTGTACTTCCCACTTACAAAACTATAAAAACTAAGTAGAACAAAGGGCCGGCACACTCTCCTTCAGATTTCTGTCGGAGTTCCCGCCATTTGGCCAAGCTAGACAATAAACCTTTGGTGTGTAACCGACAGACCTTGTTCATGTCTTCAATGTTTTGGGTCCCTCCGGATTAGATTTAACACCATGAATGCCACATATTTTAAAATGTAATTTTGTGAGAGCCATACAACGACCCATGTACATTATTAAGCATTATCCAATAAAAGTTTGGTATTGTCCCGGAGGACAGCTGGGATTAGCTCCAGCCACCTGCAACCATGAACATGAGCAGTAGGAAATGAATGGATTGGAATACATGAGAATTGTTGGGCAGATAAAATATATTATGCTCACTTTGTTAAAGATAGCACTGCCCACATGGAAGCCTGTCGCCCAGGTAATATTAATGTGTGTTGGGGTGGGCTGTGGGCAGGCAGAATCCTTGTAGCCTGGGGCTTAGTTTTAGGACTAAGCTTTTCCCACCCTTTTTGATGTGGGGTGGTACAATCCCATCATGCCTCAGATAAGTGACTTTGTATTAGAGACTTCCCTATTTTGTATATTGGATTAAAGGTTTTGATTTCTGCAGTATAAAGTGGGACAGACTGGGACCTTGCTCTCTCCTGGTTCCTGAGACTCACATTAGAGGAGAGAGCAGAGAAAAGCCACGTGGAGGAGGCCAGGAGAAGCAGCCAAGATGGCGGAGTGTTGAGTGAGAAGCCAGTTTGTGCAGAGTTTGTGCAGGGAGAAGGAAGGAGATGGGGAACAGAAGTGAGTAAGTCTGGTGAGCTAGAAACCTTTTATTCTAGCAACCATCACAGCCACCTGACCCATGCAGGTTCGCATTGGATTCAGACAGTCGGTAATGAAACAATGGAGCCAAGAACTGGTGAGCCATCATCTTTAATCCTAGCTTGCACCTGGTGGGCAAGTAAAAACACACACTAGGCTCTAAAACCTACTCATTCAGCTACTGACTTATCCAAGTTTCCTACAATCAAAGGTTTCTAGCTCACCAGACCTATTCATCTCTGTTCCCATCTCCTTCCTTCTCCCTGCACAAACTCTGCACAAACTAGCTTCTCACTCAACACTCCACCATCTTGGCTGCTTCTCCTGGCCTCCTCCACGTGGCCTTTCTCTGCTCTCTGCTCTCTAATGCTAATCTCAGGAACCAAGAGAGAGCAAGCTCCCGGTCTGCCCCACTTTATAGTGTAGAAACCAAAACCTTTAATCCAATATACAAACAAGAAAGTCTCTGATACAAAGTCACCCATCTGAAGCATAATGGGATTCCTCATGAGAGTGCACTGTGACATTCGAATAAAAACTATAAAATACATTAATAGGCTTGAGAAAATAACTTAAAAGGAACTAGTCCAGTAAGTACAGCACATTCCCGGAATAGATGAGACCAGACTCCCAGGATGAATAAGACAGATGAGTCCTAGAGATAGGGAAGTCGTTAGACTCCCAGGATGACTAGGAGCTGATGAGTCCTTGAGATAAGGAAGTCGTAAAAACTCCTAAGATAGTTAATGTGACCACATCCTAGGGGATAGATAGGGACATTTCCAGCTGGGGGCTTTCAACTGCATAACTGGTTACTAAGGCACATGACTAAAAATTTAATTTGGAGAAGCCAATTGCTAAACGCCAAATCCGCTTCTGTATGAACTGCTTGCTTGCTACGCTATAAAAACCCCTAGACTGTAGGCGCTAGGTGTGGCTCTTGTTACTACCACTTGAGTCCACCCCTGCGCAGGTTTTATTTTCCTTTGTTTTGTTCTCTATTTCTTTTGGCCATAAAGATTTGTCTTAAACTCTCCAAACGTCTCCAGTGTCTGTTTTACCTGGCGAGTGCTACATTTTATGGGGGCTCGCCCGGGATTGCCCATTACGGGTATCTTGACTGGGGACAGGCGGAACAGCTGTTTGAGCTGGTGAGTATTTTGTTGTAGAATTTCTTGGTTTTGTATTCTGGCTCCGGAGCACTTACAGTCTGTGGTGGCAGACAGGACGCTGTCAGTGACCCGCCCAGACACTCGGGCCAAAGGGCAGGACGCTGCCGGCCGAGGTTTCTGTTTCTGTCTGAAATCGATCGATCGTTTCAAAGTAGTGAGCTCACTCGCGCTGCGCCGCGCTGCTGTCTGGTTGTCTGTTTAGCCTGAATGACTGTGTGGGAAATTTTGTGTATTGCCCTCCTGGGATTTGCTGCACTGTTGTGTTTGGTGTTAATTTGTTTGCCAGTACAGTGTGATCAGCGCTCATCTATTTGGATTACCCTGCTTATAGGGTGGGGAATCCTGTGTGTTGTCTTTGTAGGACTAGAAGCATACCTGGCTGAGAAGAACAAGCACCGCGAGATGGGACAGCAAGAATCTACTCTTAAATCCCCTCTTGATTGCATTTTAAGTAACTTCTCTGATTTTCAGAAGAGAGCTCAGGGTTATGGGGGACCTCCACCCGATCGAGAAACTCTCCGGACCCTAAGCCAAGTAGAGTGGCCATCTCTTAAGGTTGGATGGCCATCTGAAGGAACCTTTGATCTGCCCATAGTTTTTGCAGTAAGAGCCATTATATATCAGGTACCTCACCCAGACCAATATGTGTATATAGATGTTTGGATAGATATAGCTACAGACAAACCTGGGTACATTAAGAGGTGCATAAAAGCAAATCAAAAGGTTAAGAGAGCTATTTGTGTGAGCGCTGCAGACATTAAGCCTCGCCCTCCCTCCGCTCCACCTGCACCTGAAAAAGAGCCTCCCAAATCGTATCCGGTCCTTTCTGATGTTACTGAGGATATAGCAGACCCTGTAAATTATCCTCCTCCTTATCAGAAGCCCAGGGAGCCAGATTCAACTGTGCCCGAGAATGTCCAGAGTCCTCCCCACACCCGGGGGGGAACCCCTTATGCTCAACCTTCCTTTGCCGGAGGTGCCCCAATGTTACCTCTTAGGGAGGTGTTGCCCCCACTAGATGAAGGATCACATGCACCGTCCCGAATGATTTATATTCCTTTTTCTACTAGTGACATTTATAATTGGAAACATCAGACCCCGCCATTTTCAGAGAAACCTCAGGGGTTAATTTCTTTGCTTGAGACTGTTTTCAGGACCCATCAACCAACTTGGGATGATTGTCAGCAGCTTTTGCACACTTTGTTCACAACGGAAGAAAGAACCCGCATCAGCCAAGAAGCTGAAAAAGTATTTAGGGAAGAGGGGGGCACTGAAAGGGACCTAGAGAGGACTCTCCCCAGGAGCCCCCCCAGTTGGGATCCAAACAATGACAGGGATAGGGAATCGCTTACCCAATATCGCCAGGCTCTATTAAGGGGAATAAGGGCAGCTGCTAAGAAACCAACCAACTTTAGTAAGGTAGGTGAGGTAACTCAGGGGAGGGATGAGTCCCCTGCTGCATATTTAGAGCGGCTAATGGAGGCCTACCGGGTTTATACCCCTATTGATCCTGAGGCAGAGGAAAATCGCAAGCTAATAAACATAACCTTTGTCACTCAGGCAGCCCCAGACATTAGAAAGAAGCTCCAGAAAATAGAAGGATTTGAGGGAAAGAATAGGAGTGAATTATTAGAAATAGCACAGAGAGTCTTTGTCAATCGCGATGACCCTGAGTTAGGGAGAGCAGCTGTAAAACTACTCTTGGCACAGCAATCAAAAGGAAAAAAAGGGAAACAGCAGCCCTTTAAGGGAAAGAAGGGAACTTTCCCGCAGAAGCAACTAGATAGAGACCAGTGTGCTTATTGCAAAGAGAAAGGTCATTGGAAGAAGGATTGCCCTAAGCTACAAGCCGTAAATCAGGAACAAGGCTCACAAGTTTTGCTCCAATTAGATTGACGGGGCCAAGGCTCCATTTCCGTTGGCCCCCAGGAGCCTATGGTCACACTGTCAATTGAAGGGAAACCAACTACCTTTCTAGTTGACACGGGGGCCACTTATTCCGTCCTAAAGAGACCACTTGGGACATTACAAAAGGAATCCACAAAGGTAATAGGGGTCACTGGCAAAGCTGTCACATATCCTCGAGCCACTGCACGGATTACGGACCTGGCGCGAGGGACTATTACTCATTCATTCCTGATTATTCCAGACTGCCCTTACCCGCTGTTGGGACGAGATCTGTTGCAAAAATTTCAAGCAACAATAACCTTCAACCAGGAGAAGGATGCAGAAGGCAAGGTATTAGTGACTGTGCCAATATCAGAAGAATACCTGATTGCCTCCCTCCCGGAAGGTAAGAGCGGGTTTAAGGGCATCCCCGAGGAAGTAAAGCAGCAGGTTCCTGGAGTTTGGGCAGAGAACAATCCTCCGGGATTGGCAATACATCAGCCGCCTGTAGTAGTGCTGTTGCGGAGCGATGCTAGCCCAGTACGCATCAGACAGTATCCTGTGCCTGCTCGGGCTAAACAGGGTATAGCACAGCACTTGAGGCGCTTATTAGAAGCCGGGATTCTCCGGGAATGCCAATCTGCCTGGAACACTCCTTTGCTACCAGTACAAAAGCCTGGAACTCAAGACTATCGCCCAGTACAGGACCTGCGTGAAGTGAATGCTCGGGTAGAGACCATACATCCTACTGTGCCAAACCCCTATACCCTATTAAGTTCATTGCCACCGACTCATGTTTTCTATTCAGTATTAGATTTGAAAGATGCCTTCTTTTGCATTCCATTAGCAAAGCAAAGTCAGGAAATGTTTGCCTTTGAGTGGAATGATCCCGAGAATGGACTTTCAGGCCAATACACTTGGACCAGGCTCCCTCAGGGTTTTAAGAACTCCCCAACCATATTTAATGAGGCTTTGTGCAAAGACTTACAGGAGTTTCGAGCCGGCCACTCTTCAATTGTACTGCTGCAGTATGTGGACGATCTCCTTATCGCAGCCCCAAACCAGGAGAGTTGCCAGGAAGCTACGTTAGAACTACTCCAAGAATTGCAACGGATGGGCTATCGAGTATCTGCTAAGAAGGCCCAAATTGTCACCCAAACCGTGAGTTACTTGGGGTATGACTTGAGGGGAGGACAACGTAGTTTGTCTAGCCAAAGAATTCAGACCATATTACAGATTCCTGAGCCTGTAAGTAAAAGACAAGTACGAGAATTTTTAGGTGCTGTGGGATATTGCAGACTTTGGATACTGGGATTTGCAGAACTGGCCAAACCTTTGCATGAGTTAACACGGGGAAAAGAGGAACAATTTGTATGGACAAAGGAGGCACGAGAGTCTTTTTGAAAACTTAAGGAGGCCCTAGTTGCAGCCCCGGCATTAACCCTGCCAGACTTGTCTAAGTCTTTTCAACTATTTGTGACTGAGAAAAAGGGCATTGCTCTAGGGGTCCTCTGTCAAGAACTGGGACCTTGGAAGAGACCAATAGCCTATCTGTCCAGAAGACTAGATCCCGTGTCATCAGGATGGCCCAATTGTTTGAGAGCACTTGCTGCTACCTCCATCCTTGTTAAGGAGGCCAGTAAACTGACTCTGGGTCAAGACATTCAGGTCATTGGAGAGCACTATTTAGAACAAGTGCTGCGGGCTCCACCGGATAGGTGGATCTCGAACGCCCGACTAACACAGTATCAGGCACAGTTGCTGAACCCCCCCCCCGCAATACAATTTTTGAAAACAACGGCCTTGAATCCTGCTACATTGCTCCCGTTGCCAGACTCATCGGTGATCCATGACTGTAGACAAGTATTAGATACCATTACAGGAGCCAGACCAGATCTACGGGATCAGGCCTATGAGAAGGCAGATTTAACCCTGTTCACAGATGGAAGTAGCTATGTTCGGGATGGGCAAAGGTATGCTGGAACTGCAGTGACCACTCAAGATACTGTGTTATGGAAAAAGGCACTGCCTAAAGGCACATCTGCACAACGGGCTGAGCTTATCGGACTCACACAGGCCCTTAGAATTGCTGAAGGGAAAAGTGCCAACATCTATACAGACAGTAGATATGCCTTTGCCACTGCCCATGTACATGGCGCCATCTACCGGGAGCGTGGGTTGTTGACTACTGCAGGAAAAGAAATTAAAAATAAAAATGAAATTGTGGCTTTATTAGAAGCCATTTGGTTGCCTAAAAAGGTGGCAATAATACATTGCAAAGGACATCAAAAGGGGGATTCCCCTATAGTAAAAGGAAACCACTTTGCTGATCGAGCGGCACGGAATGCAGCAGAAGAGGAGGAACACGTTAACCAACTGCTACTCATCCCACCCCCTACTTTGCAAATAGAACCGAGGTATGAGCCAAAAGAAGAAGAGAAAGGTAAGCAACTAGGGGGTAAGAAAAGTAAACAGGGATGGATAGAATTACCAGACAACAGAATATACCTACCACAAGGAGTGTTAAGACAAATAATTCAAGAAATACATAGCAGCTCCCACTTAGGACAACAAAAACTAGAACATCTAGTAAGAAAATATTATGAGGGAGCAGAAATCAGAGATATCATACACTCTGTTGTGTCTAGGTGTCAGGCCTGTGCCAAAGTAAATGCTGTCAATAAGAAATTACCTCCTCTCATCAGGCACCGAGGAAAAGCTCCTGGAGAACTGTGGGAAGTAGACTTTACCGAAATGACTCCAGGGAAATTAGGCTACAAATATTTGCTTGTTCTAATAGACACCTTTACTGGATGGACTGAGGCTTTTCCTACAAAAGGAGAGACTGCTTCAACAGTTTGTAAAATACTTTTAAGAGAAATCATTCCACGATATGGCATTCCCATTGCTGTAGGGTCAGATAATGGACCTGCTTTTGTGTCCAAAATATCACAGGAATTGGCAAAAAGATTAGGGATCAATTGGAAATTACACTGCATTTATCGGCCTCAAAGTTCAGGGCAAGTCGAGAGGATGAATAGGACCCTTAAAGAGACTATAATTAAGTTAAGAGAGGAGACTGGCGAAAACTGGGTAGAGCTACTCCCTTTTGCATTATATAGGGTTCGAAATACACCTTATACAGGAAAATGGACTCCTTATGAGTTAATGTATGGGCAACCAACTCCTTTGGTTCCACAAATAACAAGGGAAGAAATTGAGGGTTCTAATCAAAGTTTTCTAAAGTCCTTACAGGCATTACAACTGATACGTGCAGAAGTACGGGCGCTTAGAGACCAGCAGAAGGACCAACTCAAAGGACTTCCACTGCCAACTCCACCGGAGCCAGGACAATGGGTATGGATTCTTAACCACCGTCGCGGGAACCTTGACGCTCGGTGGCAAGGACCGTTCCAGGTACTGTTCAGCACGCCCACGGCTGTGAGAATAGCTGAAAAACCTTACTGGATTCATCTATCACATGTAAAGTTAGCTCAAGAACCGAGCTTGAAGGAAGCAAAATGGAGAGTCGAAGCGGATCCCCACAATCCCTTAAAAGTGCGGTTCTTACCCGAATCGTAGCAATGGTTTTCTTTTGTATGTTGTTTAGTATTAAACCAGTACCTGCTTTCCAGGAAACCCTGAATCATCCAGAGAATTTATGGGTGGCTTTAGCACGCACCCTAAATGTCTCATCATTTTGCCTTGAACAGGATAGTCATACTCATTTCATGCTAGGAAAATGTCTACGCCCGGTATGTAAACCGGCAGCTGACATAAGGAATTTAACTTTCTTCTCCAGTATCCCTAATAAGACTGTAACTTATCTAGATTTAGCAAACTGGGGAAAAGCTTCTTATCAGTTGCCAAGCCATGCATTACGGATTCATACTCCCCATAGCATTATTGTACCCAATGATACTTGTGTTCTTTTTGTTAATTGTAGTAAAAATTGTAAGACAATCCCTGGTTATTTGCCCTGTAATAATACTATCAAATACCCTTCCATTTATGGCTATGTTACCCTGCCTACTGGATGGTTCTTTACCTGTAACTCTATGACGTATAATTATATTCCCCCTAATCTTACTGACACCACTTGTTGTTTATCTAGGATTGCTACTTTCTTACCTAACAAGAATGATTTGTTACTTCTTGAGCACAATACTACTCTTCGCAGCAGGCGTGCTGCCTCCCTCCCTGTAGGACCTGAATGTCATGATGAAGTACGATTATTGTCAGAAGCTGAAGGATATGCCATAATTTTAAGTGTTGTAGGGAATCTAGTATGGGGTGCTTACAATCATAGACAAATCCAGCATTTAGCTTGTAACTTAGCTAAAAGCATCAACGAAACGTCTCAAGCATTGACTCTTTTAAATAATGAACAGCAGCAATTACGTCAAGCTATTTTAGATAATCGGGCAGCTATTGATTATCTATTATTATTTCACCACCAGGGTTGTGAAAAGGTAAAAGGAATGTGTTGTTTTAATTTAACTGACAACAGCAATGAAATCCAGGATAAAATAGATAAAATAAAGCAATTAGCAGAGCATATTCAGCAAAATAATGACAATTTAGATTGGTTCACCTCTATATTCAAACTGTCACCTTGGCTAACTACATTGATAACTACACTAGCAGGACCATTGTTAATACTGTTGTTGGCCCTCATTATTGGACCCGTAATCCTTAACAAGTTATTTGCTTTTATCAAAGAAAGAATAGAAACAGTTAAAATAATGGTTTTATCTCAGCCGTACCAACGCCTCAGTACAGCTGACGAATCTTCGTTATAGTTAAGGATTTAACTAGGACAAAGAAGAGGAGGAAATGTGACATTCGAATAAAAACTATAAAATACATTAATAGGCTTGAGAAAATAACTTAAAAGGAACTAGTCCAGTAAGTACAGCACATTCTTGGAATAGATGAGACCAGACTCCCAGGATGAATAAGACAGATGAGTCCTAGAGATAGGGAAGTCGTTAGACTCCCAGGATGACTAGGAGCTGATGAGTCCTAGAGATAAGGAAGTCGTAAAAACTCCTAAGATAGTTAATGTGACCACATCCTAGGGGTTAGATAGGGACATTTCCAGCTGGGGGCTTTCAACTGCATAACTGGTTACTAAGGCACATGACTAAAAATTTAATTTGGAAGAGCCAATTGCTAAACGCCAAATCCGCTTCTGTATGAACTGCTTGCTTGCTACGCTATAAAAACCCCTAGACTGTAGGCGCTAGGTGTGGCTCTTGTTACTACCACTTGAGTCCACCCCTGCGCAGGTTTTATTTTCCTTTGTTTTGTTCTCTATTTCTTTTGGCCATAAAGATTTGTCTTAAACTCTCCAAACGTCTCCAGTGTCTGTTTTACCCGGCGAGTGCTACATGCACCACCCCACATCAAAAAGGGTGGGAAAGGCTTAGTCCCAAAACCAAGCCCCAGGCTACAAGGATCCTGCCTACCCATAGCCCGACCCCAACACACATTAATATAATCACATCCATCCCAAGGAAGAAGGGCAACCAATACCATCACCTGGGGGATGGGCTTCCACGTGGGCAGCACCATCTTTAACAAAGTGAGCATAATATATTTTATCTGCTCAACACTAACTTTTGCCCATTTAATCTCTTTCTCTGAGTTTTTTTCTTTTCAGAAAAGTGGGGTAAAGAGGCGTGACTCTTCCTTTTAAAATACTGTTATGCAATTCTTTGGCACCTTATCACATGGAAAGCACATGGGAGTGAAGAGCGGGGCCTCGAGAAGCATGTGAGAAAGAGGGGCAGCAGTAGTTGGGGAAGCACTGGAAAAAAACAGAGCAAACCTGGGAAACAACACCTGTTTACCCAACAATCCCCTGGGAGCACATGGGCGGGGCAAAGGGTGCCAGTGGCCCCTCAATACAAAACAGCCCACTATTAAAGGTCACAGGATATCAGATCAACACACAAAAATGAGTTGT
This sequence comes from Saccopteryx bilineata, assembly GCF_036850765.1. NCBI lineage: Eukaryota > Metazoa > Chordata > Mammalia > Chiroptera > Emballonuridae > Saccopteryx > Saccopteryx bilineata. The sequence continues at coordinate 210,191,182 of NC_089490.1, forward strand.
ATTTCTGTAGATGAGCAATTAACAAGCGGAAACTGAAACAGAAGTCCTAATACCACTTACATTCACTCAATAATGAAATATTTATATATAAATTAAACAATAAATATGAATCACTCATGTGATAAAAACTACACAACTCTTATGAAAGAAATCCAGAGATGTGTAGATGGAGGGGTATACTGCTTTGATAGATTGGAAGATTAAACATAATATGCATTTTCTACAAATTTATATATATACATGTTTAATACAATTCCTAAAAAAAATCACCGTATAGTGGCCTTGGCCTGTTAGCTCGGTGGTAGAGCATTGACGCAACATCTGGAAGTCCCAGGTTTGATTCCGTGTCAGGGCACATAGGAGAAGCAACCATCTGCTTTTCCCTTCTTCTCCTTCTCTCTTTCTCTCTCTCTTTTTCTCTCTCTCTCCCCTTCCCACAACCATGGCTTGATTGGTTCAAGCACATCAGTCCTGGGCGCTAAGGATGGCTCCAGGGACCCTCTGCCTCAGGTGCTAAAAATAGCTGGGTTGTGAGCATGGGCCCCAGATGGCCAGAGCATCAGCCCCAGATGGAGATCGCTGGGTGTATTCCCATCTGGGCACTTGCAGGAGTCTGTCTCTCTGTCTCCCCTCCTCTCACTTAAAAATAGATCACGGCATAGTTTTTTGTATATAGTTATAGACAGGATAATTCTCACCTTTATATGAAAAGCCAAAGGAATTAGAATAGCTAAAACAACTTTGCATTAGTTTTAGATATTTATTTGTGTGTGTGTGTGTGTGTGTGTGTGTGTGTGTGTGTGTCAGAGATGGAGACAGAGACACTGAATGGGACAGATAGGAACAGGCAGACAGGAAGGGCGAGCTGAGAAGCATCAGTTCTTTGTTGCGGCACCTCAGTTGTTCATCGATTGATTTCTCATATGTACCTTGACTGGGGGGCTCCAGCAGAGCAAGTAACCCCTTGCTCAAGCCAGCAACCTTGGGCTCAATCCAGCAACCTCGGGCTTCAAACCAGCACCTTTGGGCTCAAGCTGGCAACCCCGAGCTCAAGCTGGTGAGTCCACGCTCAAGCTGGCCACCTAGAGGTTTTGAGCCTGGGTCCTCTGTGTCCCAGTTCAACACTCTATCCACTGCACCACTGCCTGGGCAGGTAGTTTCAGGTATTTCTTGAAGTCCCTTCAGTTATGTTTTTCTGTACCATTCTCTCTATCCTGTCCCTCCAGGCCCCCATATCCACATTAATTTGCTATGTTATCCTTTAGGTAGCTAATGATTCTGGAAAATTCCTTATCTATCTCTGAATTTCCTGGCTCTTTTTCTCTCACTTTTAATCTATTAAGTGAATTTTTCACTCATATATTGTAACTTTCAGTTCTAGAATTTGTCTGGTTTTGTCTTAAGTAGTTTTTAAATCTCTGTTGAAATATCCTTTTTTTCTATTCATTAGGAGCACATTTCCATTTACTTCTTTGAATGTGGTTATAGGAGCTGCTATATTTTTATATGTCTTGTAGTTTGAATTGCATCATAGACATTTTATTGATATAGTTTATAGGTTGATTCTTTCATGTCCCCTAAGTAGTGTTGACTGTTTTGCTTTACGCAGGCACTGAACTTTGCTGAACTTAAATTTCTATCTCTGTCCTCCCTGTGGTAGGCAGCAACTGAAATCGCTGTCACTTCCTTTAGCCTCAGTAGTGCTGCCTGTACTCTGTGGTACATCTCATTCAACAACCGACCAGAAATTTGTGCAGATATTATCTGCAAACTCTGGGCCTTCCCTTTTAAAGCTCTTTTTTTTTTTTTTCAAGATTTTAACTCTACTTTCCAGCTGCCATGGTTTCCCAAAACCCTGCCTTCTAATTTATTATGCCAGTAAATTCTGGCATTTCACCTGAGTTTTAGATGCCCAAGACAGTGCCTGAGACCTGTCCTTAAAAAAAAGCCATCAAAATGGAACAGTGTGTGACATTCCTTTTTCCTAATAAAGGTACCTAGGCCTAAAGGTTTTTTCTAGTAAAGCTTTTAATTAGGTTTAACAGTAAAAAGTTTTAAAAAGTAATCCCTTTAATCTTTTCACTCTAACACTATCCAAGTCAGTTCTATAATTAATATTTTCTATACCAGTATATTGCAATTCATTCATGTTTCTTCTTAATCCTTTGATAAAACAATAATTTTATATTATAAGGTTAAATCAATTAATTGATTATTTTTGCTTCCTTATAGAGTTGAAATAGTTTAAATTCATTTTAAAAATTCATATTTCATTTGTATTATTAAATTTTATTTTATGTGGCCTAAATTTGAAACTAAATATAACTATATTATATTTTAATTATATTAATTATTATAAGTTCTCTCAGTTGTAGCTATCCTATTGTTTTCAGTCTCAGTGTTATAAGGGAGGGGAGGGGAGGGGTGGGGAGAGGTGAGGAGGGGAGGAGGAATTCTTCTGTCTTGATACATCAGTGTTCCTTTTTAAATTAGGGTTTCCTCAACAAAAGCGTGCTTTTCGAGGCCTCACCAAGTTTGTGCTGGATCAGGGGATGAGTCACTTGGGGGTACAGCCTTCTTTCCTGTTGGTCTCTGAAATTCCTGGTGTCCTTTAAACTTTGGAAATCTTGCATTTTGCAGGTCCCTCATAAAGTACAGGGCTATAAAGGGTGGTCCCCGGGAGACAGCCCAACCTGGAGGGAGGGGACTCGTGGGGCAAGAGCTCAGGACATACAGCTGTCTGTCCTCTGCTGAACTGGGATTCTGCATGCCTGGGGCCACAGGGGTGAGAGGGTCAGATGTGACATCTTCTTGTTTCCCCAGAGTGACCTGTACACTTATCACCTTCAAGCAGCCACTCCCCTTATGATGTTGTAGGTTCCATGTACCTGCACTGAATGAATCTACTGAGAGAATGTGTCCTATAAACAAGCCTGTTAAGGCCCTGAGCAGGATGATACTGGTAGATACAGTAATAACAGCTCAGTGGTTTTTAAAAACTTTCAAACCATGTTTTCTTTTTTAAACTTTTCATTGGATTATAATATACATGCGGAAATGTGCATATATTACAAGTGTTTAATTTAAATTCTATCAACCGTCACCTATCCACATCAAGAAACAGAAGTCTCCCCTCCTGGTCACCAGCACCTCTCCCATCAAGGGTGGACTCTCATGGTCTTTCTCGCACCCTGGGCTGGCCTACCCACTGTATACTTGATACCATCCTTTCATGTCTGGCTTCCTTCCTCCATAGTGTATTTGTGAGAGGTAACCACATTGTCGATAGGCCTAGTCTGTTCATCCTGAATATTCTATTGTAGAGATTTATTAGATTACTTATCCTTTGGTGGACATGTAAGTTGATTTCATGTCTGCGCCGGCCATTGAGTAATGTTGTGTCTAATGTTCTTCTACATGCGTCTTGGTGCACATTTGTGTGTATTTCTATTGGGTCTATACCTACAATAAAACTTCTGGGTTACAGGGGTTGTACATTCCACTTCAGCAAATGTTTTTAGTGCTCCGAAGTGGCTGTACCAATGGACTCTCCACTCAGCAGTGTCTGAGCATCTGGTATTCCACACCCTGCCCAGTGCTTCGTGATTTCCACCTCTCTCCATTTTGCCAAGACAGCTAGCTCACTCTTACTGATCACTTCCTATGTGCTGGGAACTATACCAGATGTTCACATGCATTGGCTTGTTTAATTTTGCAACAATCCTATGAAATCGCAAACTTACAAAGGGAGTTCTCTTGTTCCTAACCCGTGTGGTCAGCATTTGACCAGTGCTGGCCTTTCTCCTGTTCCTTGCTCTCATCCACTAAACTGTTTCTGTCTTGGATGCCAATACCATAGCTGGAGTGCATCTAGGGCCACATCTGCAAATACTGTGCTGGGACAGATGTGCCATTCAAGGGTTTTCAGCTTTCATGTGACCTATGCTCAGTGCCATAACCAGGTAAGAAAATTTGCAGAGAGCAGATGCCAAGAGCGTAAAGGGGATGAGTCCCCAGACTTCATGTGGCTTAGTGACACCCCCTCTAAGTGGACAGGGAAGAGAACTGGGAACCGACATTGGCCCGTCCAGGCACAGTGTGTTCTAACTGCTGCTGTTTGGATATAGGGACATTCTGATATGGTTTAATAAGCTAAGAGTGGCCCTTTGTGTTTTACCCAGATGAAAATAGAATTATAGATTTTTTCAGATTATAAAAGTAATACCTGCCAATGGTATGTTTCAACACAAAACAGAAAGAAGGAAAAAGAAGGTGTAAACCATTTATAATCTTGCCCCCTAAGATGATAGCTTCTTAACAGCTATATTTGGTTTATTCTTCCATATGTTTTTCTAGTTTTATAAATGTATATGTATATGAGTATACATATATGTATATGTATATATGTGTGTATATATGCATACATATATATACACATTTATATATATACACATTTATATATATATACACAATATGTATGTATATGTATTTGTGTGTTTTTATATATATGTATTTATGTGTTGTTGTTTTTTTAACAAAAACTATTATCCTCCTATACATCTTATTTTCTGGCTGTGGACCTTCACATTTTGATCCTCATGCTATGAGCTGGGCCCCCCTGGAGATGACTAGTATCTCCCAAATTCCTAATGACAGCTGTTCCTGCCAGCAGGGCTCTGAGTCAGGCCCTGAATGTGGAGGACACAGGGCCGAGGCCATAGAGGCGAGGCATCATGTGTACTGAGTGCCCTTCCACCTGGAACCGTGTTGACCTCAGAGGTTAAACTTCTTCAAACCTATGCCCAATCCAGCTCACAGGGTCTCAGCTGAGGCGCATCACTGAGTCCCTGCTGTGGTGGCAGAGAGGTCAGATATAAGCTGCTTCTATATTAGGAGGCCTGCCGCTGCTGAGCCCTGAGCTATGATCAGGAGTAAACACACCATCGCCTTCCAGCACTCATCCAAGGGCACAGCCAGGGCACGTATGAACAGCATGGGGCTCACTTTGTTTCCACAGTGGGAACCCAGAGCCCTGCTTTCTTCTGAGGCACCACTTCAGGGGGTCCTACTCCCACAAACAAGGGTCTCGGCGTGCTAGGCAGCCAAAAAAATGACAGATCCTTATTTTAGGTGCTCAAATCTCTATCTTTATACATATGACATTATTTCTTAACCTTTGGGACATACTTAGAAAGCTGTTCCTCATCTTAAATTTGTTCTGTAATTCATCTAAATCAGTTGTTATATCATTTTTACAAGGCACTACTCTTCCAAGTTTGTTTTTATTAAATGATGGGTAAAGCTGTCATCCTAACCCACTCCCTGACACCACCCCGACCTTCCTGTCCAAGCCTTGTTGGATGAGATGAGGTTGGGGGCAGGGTAAGTGTCAAGGTTTTCTGCTGCAATTATCAGCGCAATTTTTAATGCATTCAATGTGGCATCTCTGAGTTTTAGTATCCTCATGTAGAAAAAGACAGGCTCGGATGCTGTAATGTTTAGGGTACTTCTAGCTTTTAAAATTCCACAAATTATATTCAGATTCTAGTTTTTTAAAAATTTAAAAGCTGTTGCAGTCACTGATTAATTCACTTACACACAAAATGATGAGACAGGCACAAAATATGCATTAGCATGAGTTTAAAATCTTACTAATAACCACAAAAAATGTGTTTATATTTCTTAATTGCCATTTAATTAAAATGACTACATGAAAATGTCCTGCTTCTTCCTATTCTGCCTCAAAACCAGCCATCCTGGACAAAGATGGCCCTCTGGGTGGATCTGCAGAGGGCACCTGTGCTGGGATCCAGCCCTGGGGGGAATCCAGGGGTCCCACAGGAAGAGATAGTGTTGGTGCAAAGCAAGTGAGAGAGCCGAATTCTTTTTTAGCATTCACTGCCAGGCATCTCTGCCAATGGCTAGTCTAGCTTTATTTTTATATACACACACTAAGTTATAATCACATGGTATTTAGAATACATTGATTAATAATTGTTTTTGTTTCACTATGTTTACATATTTCTAGGCAACAGTTAATTCATTTCTATAAGCTATAAATCAGGTGGTAAGTCATTCTAAGTATAGTTATACAATAACTTGAGTAGCAACAACAATATTGGTGCAAACTTCTAAAAGGTCAATATTGATTAGTAACTCTATCTTACCTAATGTCCTATTGTCTAGTTAAATTTTATTTATCTACTATATTCATATACTAGTTAAGTTCTAACTTTATTTTTCTCAGAGTGTTCCACCATCTGCAGGTCAGGTATGCAAGAAGAAAGGAAAGTTTCTCTACTCTACCACATGAAAAGGCTAGGGAGGTAAGTAATGAATTAAGTGAAGGCTGAAAGGTGCTTCTGTGTATAGTTACTGTTTCCTACCTATTCATAAGTCACAATCTATTTTTTCTAACATGACTAATAGGAAGGAATTCTCCTACAAACTTAACCCTTTTCAAGGGATATCATAGCCAGCCTCTTATGTCTATGAACCCAGGTAAAGAGGCTTACAGGCTTTTCTGTGGAACTCACTCCCTCTGTCTCATTTCCAAAGAAATTACTACAAATCTGCAGGGAAAGCACAGTGCTATTATCCCTGTGCCATTAATGATAGCACACACACCCATAAAAGGGGGGATAAAAGGCCAAATTAATTCAAAAAGTTAAAGGGGGAAGTATCGTTGTGCCTTTTCTCTGCTGTGACTTTGTCAACCAGCAGCCATTTATGGGTTTCTGACATCTCCCCCTTTTTTGCTTTTTAAATAAAGCTTTTGTATTTTCACCAATGGTTAAGCGTCAGAAGATGACTGGAAGGACAAGAAGAGCAATAATTACTACAGCTATTAGTATGCCTATATCAGTAGCCAAAGAGGTCAGGCTATGCATAGAAAACATACTTTTAATATTTTCAATAAACTGATCAGCTACTTCTGAGGCAGAGACTAAAGAGCCTGAATGTCCTAAATTTTTGTATTTGCTGATGTAATTCTTTCAAATCTAAACTAATATCACTATTATTCCATACATCTAATAAATGATTCTGTACATTATTCCATACTACCATAGACTGATGTATTCTAGAGGAGTCATGCATATTCACTTTAATCCTGAATGGCATCTAAAAGTCATTCTAACCTTCATAGCTAACAGCTCATTTCCTATGTGAATAAAAGCCTCCTCTAAAGCATTTACTTTCATTTCTAACTTTCTATCTATAGTCTCCTGTACTGCTAAGGCAAGAGATATATTATGAGATAAACTATCTATATGATTTGCAGTGTGAACCAATTGAGCTAAAGCGGTGGTGGAAGCAGCTACAGATTCTATAATTGCAATAAGAGCAGTAATTTCTAAAATCAATTCTGCAATAAATCGCAATGGTGAGCAAGTGCTTCAGAAGCAGCCTGTAATGCATGCAACTCTGGGTTATCATACCAAGGCTGAGACAGACTAACAGGTAACATCACATAAGGCGGCTGCTGCAAAATAAACATGGCTTGAGCTTTGGTATCATAAGATAGACAGTTTGTTAAAACACAGTGAGAGCAGGAAATGCTAAACATAGACTTATAAGTGATAATAGAGCCTGACCTGTGGTGGTGCAGTGGATAAAACGTTGACCTGGAAATGCTGAGGTTGCCGGTTCGAAACCCTGGGCTTGCCTGGTCAAGGCACATATGGGAGTTGATACTTCCAGTTCCTCCACCACTTCTCTCTCTCTGTCTCTCCTCTCTGTCTCTCCCTCTCCTCTCTAAAATGAATTTAAAAAAAAAGATAATAGAAAGATTACTCTCCATAGTAGCAATCAAGAGTACATAAGGAGTCTGTACACAAACCTGAACAAGAATATTCTGAACAGGATAAGGGTGAGGCCTAACCATATGCACAGGTGCAGCAGCTGCAATTAGTTGCCAAAGCTTTGTTTGATATCTGGTGGTTGATTCATACTGATAAGTCAGCTGTGCAGGTATCCATCCATTAGACTGCCCACGTGTAATGTTTTTATTTAAAGGATTATATTTATCTGTCCAATTGTAAACGTCTTTCATTTTCTGTACTAATTTTCTATAATCATGTTCAAAATAAGGACTAGACTAATCTTGTATAGTGAAATTAACAGCACATGCAGTATAATTCATATAATTGAAATATGCACATTCTTGCCATGGTGGAAAACCAAGTCTATTCTCCACAGACTACCAGTAAGGCTCTTGAGTTGTCATTTTTGGAGGATAAAGTTTACATGGGTGAAATCCCTTAGGAGGCAATGTAATAGGATTATACTCATGGGGGTCAGGACCTCCAGGCATTAAAATTGTGAGAGATCATAAGTCTCTTGTAATGTATCCAGGTTTATTACTTTTAGGAGAGTCAGTCAAAATAGACTTAAGTGTAGTAGGAAAGCATCCAAAAATCTTGCAAGTATTATTAAACATAAAACATATAGGTACATTATCCATTTTTCTATGGAATGAGAAATTTGAATTAGTTTTATGCATAATAAAAGAACTAGATGATTCTCCCAAAAACTTAGTATGATTATTAAATACAGGTATATCATCTCCTCCCCAAGTAACAGGCTTAACCAATGGTGGATTTGGAATATAAACCCAATAAGATTTGTTTTGTCCAATAGCCTCAACAGTACATACCTGAATTGAAAGTACAGCTAGCATAGCAATAAACATAGTAGTAGGGTCACGATGTATATTTTGTTGGTCACAAATTAAATCAGCCTTCTCAGATAACACCTTCAACTGGTCCCAGGTTGGTGGGTTGACAGTTTGAGTAGAGCGAGCCAGCCGTTGACCACAATAGGGAGGTCATCTAGCTTTCTGTAGTGACAGTCGTTGCATCGCTTGAGTAACAGGATTATATGGACAGTTTCTTGATGGCCTTTGCTGGAGAGTCACTGGTGACATGGGTGGCACAGGAGTCTCCTTTGGGCTGACAAATAAGGATGAGGATGGGAATGAGAAGGGGGCAGTGGTGGCAGTGAAGGCCTCTGATGAGACATGGTGAATCAGCCAATCTGGGATTCAGAGACGAGAGTCAGCGTCCTGTGGAAATATACAAGCATACCCTCTCCCCTGGATTAGAATTACATCTGCCTCCTTTCATTGACCTGTTAATAAATTCTTCCACTTTGCCATTGGTTTAGGCTTATCCAGATCCAGATTCCAGTGTCTCAACATGCTAGTGTGGCCTTGATAGTCTGAATTAAGATTGTTAATAACAAATAAAGCATGATTTAAGAGCTGATGTGGGGAATTATATTTTAACTCACCTTCCTGTAGTTTTAGAATCTGCATTTTCAGGGTCTGATGAGTCTTTTCTACTATACCTTGTCCCTGTGGATTGTAAGGGATGTCAGTAACATGTGAAGTGTTAAAGGTGTCACAAAACCTTTTAAAGTCAGGCTTTAGCTCAAATGACCTTTCTTTTCACTCTTGCTCAGATTTTGTTGAAGGGTTTGAGGGTTCTTATTCGTCTACATGAATCTTTTCCATATATTTGGAAAAAGACAAAACAGCGTTATTAGCTGGATTAAAAAAAGGAGGGTAAAAGTTTGTAGGAGGAACAGGTTCAGCATCTCCTGTAGGATTTCAGAGTCTCTCAGCTGTTGAATAATTCTGTATATCAGCATTCAAAAGAAATTTTTTAAAGTAAGAAGCATGATAAAGAAGATTTATAGAAGTTTCAGGATATGACTTTTCTATATTCATAAAAACATTTCTACTCCATTAATTAACAGGCAATTTAAAGAACACATTAAAGCTGGAAAATTCTAGTGTGACTTTTATTATTTTTCTATATTAAAAAAATCTACACCCATCTTTGTTAGGTAAATCTACTCTGCTTCAAGCTCTGCAGCCACAGCAATCAGCCTGAAGTTTGAAGCAGTTTAGTCAAAATTAACAAGTCTTTAGGATTTATATTCCATTTTATTTAAATTTAAATAAGCATGCTTTACTTGTTTCAATTAAAATTATAAATTAGTAGGGATGATATTTTTATAATATTAGAGCCAGCATATTCAATTTTTGTATGCAAAAATTTTAAAAATCACATTTAGACAACATTAAACAAAGACCAAACACAAACAAAAATCAGACAAAGTAGACAAATCAGACAAATTAGAGAGAAACCTGGGATTTTAGAGATTAGAACATGGCCTGCTTGATTTTTACACAGGGCTATTTTGATTGGAACATAAAGGATAACTCTCTCTCAAAAAGTTTTGAGAATGGCTGTTTATGAGATTCTGTTTAGCTGTATCCAAACAGGTGTTCCCTTTGTCCTCTTTTCAGGCATAAAACAGAAAAGAAATAAAATGAGTTTAGAGAAAGAGAAGAACAGAAAAAGTTGTAATTTTTCCAAACTCTTAAGTCCTTCTATTTAATAAAGAAAATCAGATAATAACACAACTTTAAAACTCATCTCAGTCTCTAAATATTCTTAAATTTTAATTGCTGCTATAACCTGCAGCTGAAATCCCTCCATTTCAACCTGCCCCCCGCCCCGCAAAAGGCTTGCTGCTCATATTCTGCATTCCAAAGGAGGTAATTTTCTCCAGATAAACAGGCTTTAGCTACCTGTTCTCAATCATAAGGAGTTATCCAATTATGAGAAACTGTTTCCACCAAGGACATAGTATAAGGAGAGGTGGGTCCATATTGACTGCAAGCCATTTTTAACTCTTTCAATAATTTATAAGGAAGTGGCTCCCATGTAGGAATTCCCTCATCATCAAATTCACCAGCTGTAGCCACAGGGAAACATAATGCCAAATCTGTTTCCCCTTGGTCGCAAGAAGTTTGAATTGCCTTCTGCAACCCTGTTAATTTAACCCTGATGATTTTTTCTTTTTATTAACATCTGGTGACTGTACTGGTAGAGGCAAAGACATTCTAATAAACTTATTTTTATTCTTTTTGTCAGTCTTGGGGGAATATAATATGGGCAAGACTGTTTTTGAATCCCAATTCTCATTATTCCTATTATATTTAGCTGCCTCAACTTCTAATTCAGCCTCATCAGATGGCGATAAATGATTTTCATCATCATCCTGATGTTCACTTAATTTTAAAGAGGCCATTCCATAATCTGCACTATCTTGAGACTGCCTTCTATTTCTAATCAATGAAGTTTCTTTTTTTGGAGGAGCAGTTGCTTTTGAAAATTTATGCACCTCATGTTCTGGATTTAAGGCATCTTTAATCAAGCTTCATAATGCAAATATATCAACTGGGACCCTTTCTGGCCCATGTAGCTCATAATAAAGTTTTAAATCTTCTCCAACCTTAGCCCATGTCTCGAGACTCAGCAACCCCTCATCTGGAAACCATGGAGAACATTCTTGTACAAAATGTAGAAAACAAGCTACTTGTTGAGGGGAAACACTAACTCCTTTCAGAGAAAGTGTATACTAAATAATTCCTATAAAGAGTCTTCTTTCTTTAGACTCAGTATGGCCCATGAGTTCTCAAAATCTTAAGTTTTGTAATTCTCCACCTATCCTCACCCAGTCTTCCTTACAGGAGGGTCTGCAGCATCCTGAGTGGAGTCCTAGCCATCTCGCAACAATAAGGGAGCTTACCTACGGGTCCCTGTTTGGACGCCAAATGCCAGGGTCCAGCCCCCGGGGGGTGGGGATCCAGAGGTCCCACAGGAAGAGATAGCATGAAGCGAGTGAGAGAGCTGAATTCTTTTTTAGCATTCACTGCCAGGCATCTCTACCAATGGCTAGTCTAGCTTTATTTTTATACACACACACTAAGTTACAATCACATGGTATTCAGAATACATTGATTAATAATTGTTTTTGTTTCACTACGGTTACATATTTCTAGGTAACAGTTAATTCATTTCTATAAGCTATAAATCAGGTGGTAAGTCATTCTAAGTATAGTTATACAATAACTTGAGTAGCAACAACAATATTGGTGCAAACTTCTAAAAGGTCAGTATTGATTAATAACTCTATCTTACCTAATGTCCTATTGTCTAGTTAAATTTTATTTATCTACTATATTTATATACTAGTTAAGTTCTAACTTTATTTTTCTCAGAGTGTTCCACCACCTGCAGGTCAGGTATGCAAGAAGAAAGGAAAGTTTCTCTACTCTACCACATGAAAAGGCTAGGGAGGTAAGTAATGAATTAAGTGAAGGCTGAAAGGTGCTTCTGTGTATAGTTACTGTTTCCTACCTATTCATAAGTCACAATCTATTTTTTCTAACATGACTAATAGGAAGGAATTCTCCTACAAACTTAACCCTTTTCAAGGGATATCATAGCCAGCCTCTATGTCTATGAGCCCAGGTAAAGAGGCTTACAGGCTTTTCTGTGGAACTCACACCCTCTGTTTCATTTCCAAAGAAATCACTATGAATCTGCAGGGAAAGCACGGTGCTATTATCCCTGTGCCATCAATGATAGCACACACACCCATAAAAGCGGTGTAAAAGGCCAAATTAATTCAAAAAGTTAAAGGGGGAAGTATCATTGTGCCTTTTCTCTGCTGTGACTTTGTCAACCAGCAACCATTGATCAGCTTCCGACACACCTGGGCCTGGCCCCAGGGAGCAGATACAGTGACTGAACTGCGATGTCACCTGGAAATACTCCATCATTTCTTCTCTGCCAACCTTCTCCATGATTCCTCCTTATCCTCCTTAAAAAGTTCTACATTCCCACTATAGTATCATCATTTAATTTTCTGTTTTCTGATGTCTTGACACCTGGGGTTTTGCTGATTCTAGAAGGACCACCTCTCCCCCACGGTTAACCAATTCCTAGAGAGGGTGAATACCTCACCTGAGAGCACACCTTCCATATGCCAGTGAACCAATCCAAAGCTCACACCCCAGCCACTTCCTCTGTGGTACTCACACTTCAGGCTATCATTTCTCTGTCCAAATCTCTGTCCCAAGACCAAGAACCAGACAACCAGGAACAGCCAATGCTCCAGAGCCCTGAAAGTATTCACAGAGCTAGTCTTGAGCCTGCTTCCCCATTCCATCTGCAGACACCACAGAACAAGCTCATGCCCATGTTTCCCCATCTTCCCCACCTCCTGATGGACCCTGGTGCTTCTCCATGTGACCCTCATGGCAAGTCCTCTCCTCTTGGGACCTGTGAGTAACAAACTGTCTTTTCAATAGCAACTGTCTCCTGATCTATGGGCCTTAATAAATACCTAAATAATAATAAAATCTGTATTAAAACACTCACAGTGCATTCATCCCTGAACATTGCTCCTAGCTTTGGTCTAGGCCCTTCAGACCACTTGTCATTGCATTATGGACCACCTTAGCACCCTACTTTCTTCTTGTTCCTTGACTGGCCTACATGAGGTAGATACCAATGGCTTGTTCTGTCCCCGCATCCTGAAAAGAGCTTTGGACACTGACCTCTGCACTCGTTATCACAGCTGGGTCTGCTAAAGCAGTGAACACAGATTGGCCACAACTTTGTGACTCCCATCACCCACCATGTCAGCCTCTTCTCTGAACTGAGTTCTATCATTTCTCATTCTGCAATGAAGCCAATGCCCCTTTTCATGACTTGAGTAAAATTATGGCTCTGCATCATGTTTTGCTTGGATGATGAAGCAACATTATCACTGCTGCCCTTCCTACCTCTGCACTTGGCCTCTTTCATTTGCAGGTGTGGACTCTCCATTTGAGCTGCAAATCCCCACCCAGCCCATCTAACAGGCCCACATCATGCTTGCTTGAAGGTCCTGCTTCATGGCCTGGCAGACTGCACTCAGAGCCCCACAGATGGGGTCGGCTCCTGCAACACACCTCAAAACCTTGAAGTAGACAGAAAGGCTGAGGACTCAACTTGGTAGGCCATCGGCGAGCCAACGCCCCTCACAGAATCTCAGACCACCAAGCACAGATCCTAGGAATGCAGACACCCAACATCAGGGGACTTGCTCTTCCTTTCTATGGCCAGAGGCAGTCATACTCACCTGTGTCTTAAGTCAACCTCTGCCCAGAGCTGGGTAATGCACACTACATTTTGAAGTAGCTTTCTCCAGTTCCTGGGGGCCGATGCACTGAGCCACTAAAATTTACCTTCATGTGCACAGCTCTTTACAGTTTGCAGACTTGTCCTGTCTCATCTCATCCATGGGAAACAATCAGAGAAGAGTAGTGGAGCAACACAGATTGGTGGTAGATTATACTACTGCCAAAGCTAAACTTTCTAAATGATTTGGCAATAAATGAGGAAGAAAACACCTTTCAATTAAACTTTAAATGCCAATTGATTCATAAGATGACAGTAGTTTTTCTCACATGAACCTCAGATTTTTCTCAAGATTAAAAGAGCAGTGAGTTCTTTATATAATAAGGGTTTACTGTTCCTTTCATTTGCATAATGATTATAGCTTGAAAAGTATTTCTAAGCACATTGTTTTAATTCTCACAAAACTAATGCAACATTGGTGCTTTATCCCCATTTCATGAATGAGCAAATTGAGGCTTAGAGAATTTAAGTGGTTAGCATTCTCAGTTGGGCATTCATTTTCAGATTAATTAAAGTAATCACTCCATTAAAAAGTGTTTAAATGAAAAACAAGCTAATTTGTGGCTTCATTTCAGAGTTCCATGCTAGCTTCCTTTTCTCAATACCCTCTGACTCTGGCAAGTTCTACTCCCACCCCAGTTAACCACGCCCAACTTTGGTCACTCTGAGAAGGTGGAGACACAGCCCACAAGGAGCACGGAGGAGAAGTGTTGTGCAGAGAAACCCCTCCTGGGGCTGGGGATGGGGATGTGGTGGGTACAATCTACCGAGTGTTTGCCCACTGAAACTCAGAGCTTTGGAGGAAAACCACACAAAACAAACCCAGCTTAGCCATCAAGCTGGGTGAGAAAATAACTCTGATCTCACTCCAAGATTTCACCCAGATTCTTAAGAGTATCTCGGTGAAACCTTGTATATGGAGTGACTCAGCCACTGGTTCACTAGTCATTCATCTACCCATCCAATGAGCACAGCTGCAGAGTCATGCTGATACACAGAGAATACCTCCTCTGTGAGGGTCACCGGGAGCTGGAGTGGCAGGCCCCACAGTGACCCCTGATCCAGAAAATGTACTGCCTGGGTTGACCGTGCCTCCTGAGCCATAAAGGGGAGTGGCCTACCAGGGAAGGAGCAGAGGGAAGGGGGCGGGGCTGCAAGGCACCTCCTGTTGACCCACTATCCTTTACTTCCCAGAATTGCTTCAAGTTCAGTTACAGGGAAGATTTTGTGTTTTGATTTATTTTAGTGGAAATCCATTATATATTGAGAACATCTCGATAGGTAGGTGAGCGTGTATATTTGCTTTGCCCACACTCCCAGACAGGTCCATCCTTGCACTGTGGCCACACAGGAAGCTGGGTGCTGAGAGGGATTAAGCCCAGACTGAAGGAGAGGGTGAAGACTCACATTACCCCTGGGAGAAGGGGATCTGTGATCCAGGTATTTTTTTTTCTTTTTACAAGGCTGGTTTCCTGCACTGCCTGCAGCCTGAGACCATGAGATGAGGGTGAAAATACAACAGTGAGGGCTGGGTGAGTTTCCACCCCCTCCCAGCCTCTCTGCCTGCTGAAGGAGAAAACCTGAGCCTTTGGAAGTAGCAACGCCCTAAATAGAGATGAAATTTCACACATACGCTCTGCAGATTTTCAAAAGAAGAAATAATAAACGGCTTATGATAGCAAGCAGCAGCATCTGCCAGATTTAACTCTCTGTGGCCTCTGGGCTGCTCAAGTGAACTCATAGACAATAACTGTTATTTTAATGCTTCTAGAGGCTATTGACCATCCTTTGCAGTGAGGGTAGGAAAAATACTCTTCACTCAAGTTGAGGGCTTTAGCAATTCCTGGTCCAATTTAAATGTAAATAATTAACACAATTCTACAATATTAACTGCATTAGCTTGTTGGAGCTGCCACAACAGAGTATGGCAGACTGGGTGGTTTACACAACAGAATTCTGTTGTCTCACAATTCTGGAGGCTAGAAGTCCAAAAACAATGTGTAGGTTCTTTCTGAGGTCTTTGATGGCCATTTCTCGCTGTATTCTCCTATGGTCTCCCCCTGTGTGTGTCTGTGTTCTAATCTCTTATAATGAGGACACTGGTCATGTTGTATTAGAGCCTACCCTAATGGTCCTGTTTTAATATAATCACCTCTTTAAAGAACTTATCTCACAATACAGTCCATTCTCAAGTACTGAGGGTTAGGACTTCAACATATATATTTTAGGGGGACACACACAATCCAGTTGATATCACCAACCACACACATGTGGGCCTACATAGAATTGTTTCATTTTTTCATCAATATTCCTATATTCTTTTTTTTTTTTTTTTTCGAATTGCAAGGCCTTCAAATTTATCTTTCACAAATTAGGTGTATTTTTTTTTTAATTGAAGTGGTATGCCATAATGCACTCTTGGGCTTTGGGTTGATTTCAATTCCTCAAATATAAACACAAGGTAAAACAACAACAGTGCCTGCCAAATGGGCAGGAGGTTTGTCAGGGCAGAGAATAGTGTAAGCGTTGCCAGGCTGGGCATAAGCCTGTGCCACCTTAGGCAATTGGGACTTAATTTTCCTAAGAAGCAGTTTTCCTTCTGTAAAGTCACCATATGTTATGCACTATTAGCATGACCAAATGCGAGAATATTTGCACAGCAATGAACGCACTAAAGTCGAGGGCTGAAAGCAACTTCCTTCTTCTCTTGCGTGTTAACATCTTTGTATGTACAACTGATCTGTGATTCTTTGAAGTACCATCAACATTCCCTCCATCTCCAGAAATGTTGAGCCAGGCTGTGCCAACACTGTGCAAGCAGTGTCACCTGGAGGCCACTGCTACTATTGCTGCTCTGAGGTCATCCCAAAACATCAGTGTCAAAGACCAGTTCTTAAGGCTACTGATGCTGAGTCAGGAATGCCAACAAGCATGGAGGGATGGCTTGTTTCTTCTGCTCCCTGTGTCTTAGTTTCAGCTGGGGGGATTTCAGTGCTTGACTGGAGATATATTCATGGGTGTCTTCCTTTGCTGAAATGTTCCTTGCTGGAAACTTCCTGCACATCTGGTACCCAGGCTGGGTGACTGCGAAGCTTGTTTTAGTGGGGATTATTGACATGGACACCTAGACACAGACCCCCTGTGTGGCCTGAGTTTCCTACTACACGCAGCCTGAGGGCTCCAAAAGGACGTGTCCCCATGAACCAGGTGGGGTGGGATCAATATTACCTTTCATGATTTGGCCCTTCTTGCCATTCTGTAGGTTGAAGGAGTCACAGGCCCATTTAAGTTCAAAGGAAGGAAGCATAGAGCCAACTCTCCACTGTGGGGAATGTCCAAGCAATTGTGCTCATTTTTAATAAACCACCACAAGCCCCTTGGGCACTGGAGGGAGATGTGACAGGTATGCTGAGAGAGCAAAGCTGCCACCATCTTTGCTTTGGAGACAGAAGGAAGAACACTGTAATGTTAATAAAATTTGCCTTCTTATATTGGAGACTAAATGCATTATTTTATTCTTTCCAAATAGATGTAGGATCCTCCCAACATTCTGGGCCTCAGTTTCCCCATCAAAAAATGAAGGGATTCAAATGGATAATCTTTCAATTCATTTTGACTTAAAAATTTAAGATTTCATCAAAACCCCACTGCTGGGATTTGTCCAGTGAAAATCCCTACAAACTTTTTTTTTTTTTTGTGGTTCTGGAACTTTACATCATTTTCTTTTTCTTTTTTTAAAATTGATTTTAATTTATTGTGTTTACATAGATTCTAGTGTACCCCAAATGCATCCCCACTCCTCAGTGTTCCCTTCAACCTCCCCCTTGCTCCCCTCCCTATGAAACCGTTCTCCCATCCCTCCAGGATTTCCTTTTCTGCTCTCTATAATGCTGTGTTATGTGTATATAATTTTACCAATCTCTTTCCCTTCTCTGATCCCATCCTATCATCCATCCCCTTTCCCTCTGTCCACTTTTCCTCTGGTCCCTCTGATCTCAACTCTGCCTCTATTCTGTTCCTCAGTTCATATTGTTCATTGGATTCCTCAAACGAGTGAAGTCTTATGGCATTTTTCTTTCTCTGCCTGGCTTATTTCACTTAACATAATAGTTTCCAAGTCCATTCATGTTGTTGTGAAAAGTAAGATTTCCTTCTTTTTCATGGCCCCATAGTATTCCATTGTGTGTATATATCACTGTTTTTTAATCCAGTTACCCATTGATGGACACTTAGGCTGTTTTCAGATCTTGGCTATTGTAAACAATAAGCATGGGGGTGCATTTCTTCTTTCGAATCAGTGATGTGGTGTTCTTGGGATATATTCCTAAGATTGGGATGGCCGGGTCAAAAGGTAGTTCCATTTTTAATTTTTTGAGGAATCTCCATACTGTTTTCCACAGTGTCTGCACCAGTCTGCATTCCCACCAGCAGTGCAGGAGGGTTCCATTTTCTCCACATCCTTGCCAGCACTTATTCTGTGTTGTTTTGTTGATGAGCACCATTCTGACTGGTGTGAGGTGGTATCTCATTGTGGTTTTAATTTTCATTTCTCTAATGACTAGTGATGTTGAACATCTTTTCATCTACCTATTGGCCATCTGTATGTCCTCTTTGGAGAAGTGTCTATTCAGTTCTACTGCCCATTTTTTGATTGGATTGTTTATCTTCCTGGTGTTGAGTTTACAAGTTCTTTATAAATTTAAGTTATTAACCCCTTTTCGAACATATTGTCAAATATATTCTCCCATTGTGGTTTGTCTTTTTATTTTGTTCATATTGTCTTTAGCTGTGCATAGTTTTTTAGTTTGATGTAGTCTCATTTGTTCATCCTGTCCTTTATTTTACTTGCCTGTGGAGATAAATCAGCAAGTATATTGCTGCGAGAGATGTCAGAGAGCTTACTGCCTATGTTTTCTTCTAGGATGCTTATGGTTTCACGGCTTACATTTAAGTCTTTTATCCATTTTAAGTTTATTTTTGCGAATGGTGTGAGTTGGTGGTCTAGTTTCATTTTTTTTGCAGGTAGATGTCCAGTTTTCCCAACACCATTTGTTAAAGAGACTGTCTTTACTCCATTGTATGCTATTACCACCTTTGTCAAATATCAATTGTCCATAAAAGTGTGGGCTTATTTCTGGGTTTTCTGTTCAGTTCCATTGATCTGTATGCCTGTTCTTATGCCAGTACCAAGCTGTTTTGAGTACAGTGGCCTTGTAGTATAACTTGATATCAGGAAGTGTGATAATATCCACTTTATTCTTCTTTTTCAAGATTGCTGAGGCTATTCGTGTTCTTTTTTGGTTCCATATAAATTTTTAAAATATGTGTTCTATATCTTTGAAGTATGTCATTGGTATTTTAATAGGAATTGCATTGAATTTATAAATTGCTTTGGATAATATAGACATTTTAATGATGTTTATTCTTCCTATCATGAACATGGTATGTGATTCCACTTGTTTGTATCTTTCTTGCTTTCTTTTATCAATGTGTTATATAATAATTTTCCAAGTACAAGTCTTTAACCCCCTTGGTTAAATTTACTCCTATGTACCTTTTTGCTGTTGTTGCAATAGTGAAGGGGTCTGTTTTCTTAATTTCTCTTTCAGACAGTTCATTGTGGTGTATAAAAATGCTTCTGATTTCTGAATATTAATTTTATATCCTGCCACCTTGCTGAACTCATTTATCAGGTCCAGTAGTTTTTTGACTGAGACATTAGGGTTTTCTATTTATAGTATCAAGTCATCAACAAATAATGATAGTTTTACTTCTTTTCCAATTTGGATGCCTTTTATTTCTTCTTCTTATCTGATTGCTGTAGCTAAGACTTCCAGAACTATGCTGAGTAAGAGTGGTGAAAGGAGGTACCCTGCCTTGTTCCTGATTTTAATTTTTGCCCATTGAGTATGATGTTGGCTGTGGGTATGTCATAGATGGCCTTTATCATGTTGAGGTATGTTCCCTGTATTCCCACTCTGCTGAGATTTTGATCATTAATTGGTGTTGGATTTTATCAAATGCTTTATCTTCATCTATTGATATTATCATATGGTTTTTCTTCTTCTTTTTGTTTATGTGATGAATCACATTGGTTGATTTGCAAATATTGTACCAGCCTTGCCTCCCTAGAATAAATCCCACTTGATCATGATGTATGATTTTTTTCATGTATTGCTGGATCCGGTTTGCTAACATTTTGTTGAGAATTTTAGCATCCAAATTCATCAGGGATATTGGCTTATAGGTTTTTTCCTTTGTATTGTCTTTGCCTGGTGTTGGATTCAGAATTATGCTCACCTCATAAAAGGAGCTTGGAAGTTTTTCCTCCTCTTGAAGTTTTTGATATAGCTTGAGAAGAATAGGAGTTAGTTCTTCTTTGAATATTTGGTAGAATTCACCTGTAAAGCCATCTGGCCTAGGACTTTTGTTTGTTGGGGTTTTTTTTTTTTTTTTTTGATAACTGTTTTGATCTCATTTGTTGTAATCAGT
Organism: Saccopteryx bilineata; assembly: GCF_036850765.1. Classification (NCBI taxonomy): domain Eukaryota; kingdom Metazoa; phylum Chordata; class Mammalia; order Chiroptera; family Emballonuridae; genus Saccopteryx; species Saccopteryx bilineata. The sequence continues at coordinate 210,211,719 of NC_089490.1, forward strand.
CTATTTAGGTTTTCTGATTCTTCCAGATTGATTTTTGAAAGATTGATTATATGTTTCAAGGAATTTGTCCATTTCACCTAAGTTGTCTAATTTTTTGGCATACAGTTCTTCATATTTTCTTACAATCCTTTGTATTTCTGCTGTGTCAGTTGTTACTTCTCCACTCTCTTTCTAATTTTATTTATTTGAGTCCTCTCTTTCTTTCTTGGTGAGTCTGGCTAAGGGTTTATCGATCTTGTTTACCTTTTCAAAGAACCAGCTCTTGGTTTCATTGATCTTCTGTATTGTTTTTTTAGCCTCTATGTCATTTATGTCCACTCTGATCTTTATTATTTTCTTCCTTCTACTTCCTCTGGGCTTTACTTGCTGTTCTTTAAGGAATTCACCACAATAATAAATAAAGTGATTTAAACATAGTTATATTAGTAGATGTACATAAAAAACTATTTGATAAAATTTCTTTTATAATCATGATAAAAATCTCTAAGCAGACTATAACGAAGAGGGAACTTTCCTAACCTAATGAAAAGCACTTTAAAAATATTATAACAGATGAGTGACATCAGAGAAATGGTGCCGTAAGGAGTGATACCAATAAATCTCCCCCAAAATTCAACCAGATCTTCAACCAGAGATAGAAAAATCTATCCTTGGAGACTCCAGCAGTTCCACACTAAGTGCAAAGGTACGATAGAGCAAAAAATTGACTAAATATATAATCAACCCCAAAGGAAATAAGATGGAGGAAGAAACACTCCACCTTACTCACTAATCTAAATAAGGGCTGCTTTCACTGGGAACTGAGAGTATAGGAACTGAGGCGGGCATAGGGTGGGAATAGAAGCAGACTGTGGCACAAAACCAGGCTGTGGCATAGACATCCCAGCCGAGGAAAAACTGTGTTTGTGGCAACCCAGTCAACACAAGCTAACACTCGCGCCAAACCCAGACAAAGAAAAACAAGTGGGGCAGCCATCCGCCCCAATCTCCTGGTTGGCGAGTGCGGATAGTGTGAGAAAGATACCTCCTAGAGCCCCGGGAGTGGGCGCTCATGTTACCAGACAGAGGGGCAGAGTCAGAGGCCTTTGTGTGGGTTAAAACCAGAGCCTCAGGGTCGCCCCTGAGCCTGAAAAGTGGTGCGCGAGGAGTGAGCGGGAGCAAAATTCCCTACGCTCAAACTTTTTCATGCGGACAGGGTGCCTCACCCGGAATGAGAGGCAGCAGGCCTGATATCCTGGTCGGCAAGCGCAGATAGTGGGCGAGAGATTCCCCTGGGAGTGGGCGCCCATGTTACCAGACAGAGGGGCAGAGTCAGAGGCCTTTGTGTGGGCTGAATCCGGAGTCTCGGGGCTGCTCCTGCTCCCTGAAAAGTGGTGTGCGAGGAGTGAGCAGGAGTGAAATTCCCAACGCTGGAATTTCTCCCGGTGGGCAGGGTGCATCACCCAGGGCAAGAGGCAGCCGGCACGATATCCTGGTCAGCGAGCATGGATAGTGGGTGAGAGATTCCTCTGGGAGTGGGCACCCGTGCTCCTGGACAAAGGGGCAGAGTCAGAGGCCTTTGCATGGGCTGTGACCGGAGTCTAAGTGTCACCCCTGTGACCTGAAGAGCGGTGTGCAAAAGTGAGATTCCCTACACTTGAACTTATACAGGCAGGTGGGGTGCCTCACCCAGCCATACAAGCTAACAGACCTGTGAAGAATTAGCTTAACTCACAGTCTACTCACCTCCCAACTGACCTATGTGACCCTAACTGACAAGATCTCTCTCAGGGCAGTGATCTAAGACAAGAGGGGAGATATTTTTTAGTACCTCTTGTTATGCTATGCACATAGGGGTGGGGGCAACCTCTGATTGGCAGAGCTTAAATACTCAGGGCTATATGTTAAAAAGAGGGATTTGGCAGCTTGTAAGTCCTCCTGCTTTGCAAACAGTGCTAGGGCATCTTCTACCCAGACAAAACAGGTTACAAAGTGCCAAAAGCCTGGGAAAAGGAGTCCCACAAAGTGCTGAGGCATGCACTAGAGGTGCATAGAAAGGCACCTTGAAAATAATTGGCTCCCAGCCCCGCCTGATTATGCTAGTGGCTCTGACTGAATGAGCCTTACACAGAGCCTTGTGCTGAGTGGGAATAGAGTGGGGATTTGCCAGCTCTTTGAGCCTCTTACTCTCCAGGCAGAAGCAGCAGCAACCCCATAGCTGGATCATCAGGCTGCTAATTCAGGAAGGAAAGAATAGAAGAGAGGCTCCGGGAAAACGGACTCTCTAATTGTCAGAGCCTGCAAATGCTAATGAGCCCCAACTGCCAATGAGACTGAAGCCCAATATATGACTGCCATAGAGACTTATCAACTGCAAACCTCTACCTAAGCATGCCACAGGGGCAGAACCCAGGGTACAGAGTCACCGACAAGGAAGAGGGAGAGAAAAGAAAGAGCAAGAAGATAACCTCTCAAAATCAAGAATAGAGAAAAAGATGGCAGCGGAGTAGGTGGATGCACAGATGCCCAGCTCTCACCACCAAACTGGAATACAAATCAATTTAGAAAAAATCAGCATGAGAAACCAACTCTGAACTGCAATAATGGCTCTCAAAAACCAAGGAGCAAAAAAGAAACCACAGGAGTCCTGGTAGGGAGCCCCTGAACCTCCTCTGCTTGCCGGAACGGAGGGGTGGGGTGGGGCTGAGAGCCCAGAGAGGATCTCAGAGGGAAAAGAGCAGAAACTACTGCCCATAGCCACTTGCCTGGTGACCGGAGAGCAAGATGCGTTGAAAGGACCAGATTATCTCCCAGGTAGAGAGGACAGGGAGAGGGACAGACTGTGAGGGGCTAAGGAATACAAGAGACAAGCTTAAAGGGCTGACTAATCAGTGCTGGAGGTGGCCATAGCTGTGGGAGGGACTGAGCCTTTCACAAAACAGAGCTGAAGTGCTTCCGGATCAGAGATCTCCGGACATCTCTCCAGCTCCAATCAGCGCAACAAGACACAGCTGAAAACAACAAGTGGGGAGGAGGGGCAGTAACTCAGGTCTCCATGGAGATCTGAGATACACCTCCCCCTACTGAAGCTGAGAAAACACCCTGCCCCCAGTGAGATTAGCTGGGTAAAGAGGCCTTCAGAGTCTCAGGTTACACCCATCGCATTCCTGGATACAGTTTCAAGGAAGCCCCCTGCTGAGATCAGTAAACAAGACTATCACCTGTTAAGAAAACAAACAAATCAAGACTTCAAAGCTGCCCAAATCCAAAAGTGGATTACAGATAACAGCTGATACCAACCCAAGAAGACCTAGAAATAACACAACTAAAAACTGGAGGCAGACAACACAAAGCCTAGACTCAACCAACTCTACAAATAAAACACCATGATGAGAAGACAAAGGAGTGCCATCCAAATGAAACCACAAGAGACACCTTCGAGAGATGAACTGAGTGATATGGAAATAATCAAACTTCCAGATGTGGAGTTCAAAACAATGATTGTAAGGATGCTTAGGGATCTTAGAACAACAATGGAGGGGCAGTTTGAAAACCTAAATAAAGAAATAGCAAGTATAAAAAAGAATCAGTTGGAGATGACAAATACAATATCAGAAATAAAGAGCACAGCGGAAGGAATTAAAAACAGGATAGATAGAGCAGAGGATCGAATCAGCGAGTTAGAGGACAACTGGAATGAAGGCATGAAAACAGAGAAGAAAAGAGAAAAGAGACTCAAAAAGTCAGAGGAAACTCTTAGAGAGCTCTGTGACAACATTAAGAGAAATAACATCCACATCATAGGGGTTCCTGAAGAAGAAGAAAAAGAACAAGGGATAGAGACTTTGTTCAATCATATCATAGCTGAAAACTTCCCTAAATTAATGCAAGAGAAACTCTCACAAGTCCAAGAAGCACAGAGGACTCCATTAAAGAGAAACCCCAAGAAACCTACACCAAGACACATCATAATTAAAATACCAAAGCTAAGCGATAAAGAGAAAATATTAAGAGACTGATTTCTCAGACCCAGGATTCTTCTTAAAGGGATCGCGCAGAACACCTCTCTCACAACCACTCACCCGGGGCTCCAGGGGATGAGAAGAGAGGAGAGTACTGGAGTAGCAGGAAGAGAGTGTAATCTAGGATGCACAGAGAGAAACATTTTGGGAGACAGCCACCCTAACCCCTGGGATTAGTCACTCCCCAAATGTGAAGTGAATATTTCCCCTGGAAACAGCAATACCAGCAAAAAGAAGCAGGACACCAGCCAAACAAACTCTCCTGCGGCACTCAGAGCAGAGTCACTTAGAAGGAGGGAGCTTTCAGGACTACAGTAGTGAGTGTTAGGATCTGAGCTGCAGCACCCACACCTCACATGGCTGAGGGCTCTATGGAGGGTGGGCGGCAGCGGGACATGGAAGCATTGTTCTGTCAGCAAGGGTGGAAGCCGGTTGGCCACCACTGGGCCCAGGTGTGAGCTCAGTCTTGCCCGGCTAGGGAGGAGGGGGCGTGCAAAAGCAGTCAAGCCCAGCTGTGGGCAGCCTGCAATCCAGCCTGCGCGGGAGAAGGGCAGGAACCCTAGAAGGGGTGGAGACTAGCCCTTGAGCTCAGGAGCACAGCCTTGCCCCACCTGCAGAACCCAGGCTTGTGGCCTGACTTGGGAGCCGGCTCCTCTCGCGGGAGTGGAGCCAAAACCCAGAACAGGCAGAGTCCCGCTACTGAGCATGGGCACGGAGTCCCACCTGGCCTATGGAGCCAAGGCTTGCAGCCGTCCCACAAGCAGGCTCCTCCTGCAAGGGCAGGGCATAAGCCGGGAAACAGGTGGAGACCCTGAGCTGAGACAAGGTACTTGCCACTGCCCTCAGGGTCGAGCATAATGCCACCCATGGGGTGGGGCAAAGGCCAAGGCCACCAAGGCTTGTAAACCCAAGCACATGATCACAGCCACTCCCGTGAAGGAGAGGTGGAAACCACAGCAACAGCCCCAGTGGGCAGGCACCAGCAATGCCCATACACAAATGCCCTAGGCAGCAACAGCAGAGAGGTGGCGGGCCTGCAGACAGACCATACCTAAGAAACAGAGGCCACACCCAGTGGACTCTGGTGGCCAAAACCTTCCTTTACACAGGGAAAATGGGAAGGTAGAGAAATGCAACACAAATGAATCAAGAGAAATCTCCAGAAAAGGACTTGAATAAGTCAGATATAACCAACTTACCAGATGCAGAGTTTAAAATAATGATTGTTAGGATGCTCAAAGATATTAGAACAAGAGGTGGTCATTATGAACACCTAAATAAAGAGATAGCAAATATAAAAAAGGACATTGAAATAATAAAAAAGAATCAGTCAGAAATGACAAATACAATATCAGAAATGAAGAACACAATGGAAGAAATTAAAAGCAGGATAGATGAAGCTGAGAATTGAATCAGCGAGTTAGAGGACAAGAAAAAATAAAGGCATGGAATCAGAGCAGAAAAAAGAAAAGAGACTCAAAAAGTCTGAGAAAATTCTAAGAGAGCGAGAGCTCTGTGACAACATGAAGAGAAATAACATCTGCATCATAGGGGTTCCTGAAGAGAAGAGAAAGAACAAGGGATAGAGACTTTGTTCAAGCATATCATAGCTGAAAATTTCCCTCAATTAAGGCAGGAAAACATTTCACGTGTTCAAAGAGCACAGAGAATTCCATTAGAGAAAAACCAAAAAAAATCAACACCAAGACACATCATAATTAAAATACCAAAGCTAAGAGATAAAGAGAAAATATTAAAAGCTGCTAGAGAAAAAAAGACTATCACCTACAAGGGAGCCCTCATAAGGATGACTTCCGACTTCTTAGCAGAAACACTTGAAGCCAGAAGGGAATGGCAAGAAATATGCAAAGTAATGCAGAACAAGAGCCTACAACCAAGACTACTTTATCCAGCAAGGCTATTGTTTAAAATTGAAGGAGAAATAAAAAGATTTCCAGACAAAAATAAAAAACAAAAAAACAAAAAAAAACAACTCAAGGAATTCACTACAACCAAACCAAGGCTGCAAGAAATGCTAAGGGCCCTGTTGTAAACAGATTAAAGGAGAAAAAGAACATAGCAAAAGAGGAATACAGTTTTAAAGAATAAAATGGCAATAAACAATTACATATCAATAATAACCTTAAATAAAAATGGATTAAATGATCCGATCAAAAGACATAGGGTAGCTGCGTGGATAAGAAAACAGGACCCATACATATACTGTCTACAAGAGACACACCTTAAAACAAAAGATGCACATAGACTGAAGATTTAAAAGGATGGAAAAAATATTTCACACAAATGGAAATGAAAAAAAAAAGATGGGGCACCAATACTTATATCAGACAAAATGGACTTTAAAACAAAGACTATAGTTAGAGATTAAAAAGGTCACTACATAATGATAAAGGGAGCAATCCAACAGGAAGATATAACCGTTATAAATATCTACACGCCTAATATAGGAGAACCTAAATATATAAAGGAGACTTTGATGGATTTAAAAGGCGAGATCAACAGCAATACTATAATAGTAAGGGATTTCAATACCCCACTAACATCACTAGATAGATCCTCAAGAAAGAAAATTAACAAAGAAACAGCAGACTTAAAGGACATACTAGATCAACTCGATTTAACAGATATCCTCAGAACATTTCACCCTAAAACAGCAGAATATACATTCTTTTCAAGTGCTCATGGTACATTCTCTAGAATAGACCACATGTTAGGGCACAAAAGCAGTCTCAACAAATTTAAGAAGATTGAAATCATATTGAGCACTTTTTCTGATCACAATGGCATGAAACTAGAAATCAACCACAACAGAAAAACTGAAAATTACTCAAACACTTGGAACTAAATAGCATGTTATTAAATAACAAATGGGTAAACAATGAGATCAAAAAAGAAATTTAAAAATTCCTAGAAACGAACAATAATGAGCATACAGCAACTCAAAATTTATGGGACACAGCAAAAGCAGTCCTGAGAGGGAAGTTTATAGCATTACAGGCATACCTCAAGAAGCTAGAAAAAGCTCAAATAAACAACTTGATCCTACATCTAAAAGAACTAGAAAAAGAACAGCAAGTAAAGCCCAGAGCTAGTAGAAGGAAGGAAATAATAAAGATCAGAGCAGAAATAAATGACATAGATGTTAAAGAAACAATACAGAGGATTAATGAAACCAGGAGCTGGTTCTTTGAAAAGGTAAACAAAATTGATGAACCTTTAACCAGACTCACCAAGAAAAAAAGAGAGAGGACTCAAATAAATAAAATTAGAAACGAGATTGGAGAAATAACAACTGAAACAACAGAAATCCAAAATATTGTAAGAAAATACTATGAAAAACTGTATGCCAAAAAACTAGACAACCTAGATGAAAAGAACAAATTCCTTGAAACATATAATCTTCCAAAAATTAATCTGGAAGAATCAGAAAACCTAAACAGATCAATTACAACAAATGAGATTGAAACAGTTATCAAAAACTCTCAAAAAGAACACGAATAGCCTCAGCAATCCTGAAAAGGAAGAAAAAAGCGGGAGGTATCACACTTCCAGATATCAAGTTATATTATAAGGTCATTGTACTCAAAACAGCATGGTACTGGCATAAGAACAGGCACATAGATCAATGGAACAGAACAGAGAACTCAGAAATAAACCCACAGCTCTATGGACAACTGATATTTGACAAAGGAGGTAAGACAATACAATGGAGTAAAGACAGCCTCTTCAACAAATTGTGTTGGGAAAACTGGACAGCTACCTGCAAAAAAATGAAACTAGACCACCAACTTACACCACTCACAAAAATAAACTCAAAATGGATAAAAGACTTGAATGTAAGCCGTAAAACCATAAGCATCTTAGAAGAAAACATAGGCAGTAAGCTCTCTGACATCTCTTGCAGCAATATATTTGCTGATTTGTCTCCACAGGCAAGTGAAATAAAAGACAGGATAAACAAATGGGACTTTATCAAACTAAAAAGCTTCTGCACAGCTAAAGACAATAAAAACAGAATAAAAAGACAAACTACACAATGGGAGAACATATTTGACAATACATCTGATAAGGGGTTAATAACCAAAATTTATAAAGAACTCGTAAATCTCAACACCAGGAAGACAAACAATCCAATCCAAAAATGGGCAAAAGAGATGAATAGACACTTCTCCAAAGAGGATATACAGATGGCCAACAGGCATATGAAAAAATGTTCAACATCACTAATGATTAGAGAAATGCAAATTAAAACCACAATGAGATATCCCCTCACACCAGTCAGAATGGTGCTCATCAATAAAACAACACAGAATAAGTGCTGGCGAGGATGTGGAGAAAAGGGAACCCTCCTGCACTGCTGGTGGGAATGCAGACTGGTGCAGCCACTGTGGAAAACAGTATGGAGATTCCTCAAGAAATTAAAAATCGAACTGCCTTTTGACCCAGCTATACCGCTGTTAGGAATATACCGCAAGAACACCATAGCAGTGTTTGAAAAGAAGAAATGCACCCCCATGTTTATGGCAGCATTGTTCACAATAGCAAAGATTTGGAAACAGCCCAAGTGTCCATCAGAGGACGAGTGGATTAAAAAGCTTTGGTATATATATACTATGGAATACTACTCAGCCATAAGAAATGATGACATAGGATCTTTTACAACAACATGGATGGGCCTTGATAACATTATACTGAGTGAAAGAAGTAAATCAGAAAAAACTAAGAACTATATGTTTCCATACATAGGTGGGACATAAAGATGAGACTCAGAGACATGAACAACAGTGTTGGGGTTACAGGGTGGGGGGATGAGAGGGAGGGGGTTGGGGGAGGGGAGGGGCACAAAGATCATGGTTTTTCAGCATTTGCCATATTCCCCCCTTAATCTATAGACAGACAGCAAATATTTACGTATGGTGTTCCCACTATAAAGACTGCTGTCTTAGGGACAAATGCTGATAAACTATTTCAGCAGTTCCTCCTTCTTCAAAGACTTATATGTAAACATAGAACTCCATGTTTCATAGGACATACTCAAGCTCACTCCATGCTCCCTGGAGCTTAAGCACAAGGGAATGCCCCCCCCCTTTTTTTAGTATTTTTTCTCTTATTTATTTATTTTTTGTATATTTCTGAGGATGGGGATGGGGAGGCAGTCAGACAGACTCCTGCATGCGCCTGACTGGGATCCACCTGGCATGCCTACCGGGGGGAATGCTCTGCCTATCTGGGATGTTGCTCTGTTACAACCGGAGCCATTCTAGCGACTGGGGCGGAGGCCATGGGGCCATCCTTAGTGCCCAGGGTGGATTTGCTCCAGTGGAGCCTTGGCTGAGGGCGGGAGGAGAGAAACGAAGAGGAAGAAGAGGGGGAGGAGTGGAGAGGTAGATGGGTGCTTCTCCTGTGTGCTCTGGCCAGGAATCGAACCCAGGAATCCTGCACACCAGGCCAATGACTCCGACGGGTCTACCATATCATGCTCTTTACTTAAAAAAAAATTTACATTTCTTTTGAGTGCTGATGAACAGGAGACACCAAATCTTTTTCACCTGCAAACTACTACCTTCTTTATTAGATCTAGCTAATAACACTGTTCTGTCTTTTTTCCAAATAGCTCCAGATATATGGAAAAGATTAATATAGGCAGATGGGGATCCTCAAACCCCTCAGCGAGATCTTCTGAGAATGGCTTTTAAGATACCTAGAGGCAGAAAAAGCCCAATAGAGATCAGGGGAACTACCAGCTTTTAGGATACACCCTTAAAGGCTCCAACACCCCAAAGGGGTCTCATAGGATGCCATCTGGGTCCTGCTTCAATAGTGGAAAGGAAGGTCATTGAGCTAAAGCCTGCCAGGCTTACATGCCTCTGCTGTGAGGAAACAGGGACACTGGAAGGTGGGCTTCCCCCTCGCTCCTCTAAGGGAGGGTTCAGTCTCTTCCAGTTCTGCTCCAGCCAACTATGACCTAACCTTGCCCAGAAAGCTGGGGTTTGCCACTGAAGGCTGAAGGTGCCCAGGGCCGTCGGCCCCATCTACGACACTGTGGACGAGCCTAGGGTATTTCTTCCAAGAAGCAGGTAAACTGATCTCATTCGCACAAGGGCCACTTAACTATGTTTTGCCTGAATAGTCAGGTTTTTTATTCTTCCCTCAAAGATCTCTGTTGTGGGTGTTGATAGTCCTATTTTCTGCTGCTTTGCTTAATATATAGTGTTTCCTTTATCCCTCCTACCTCAATGCCCCACTCATATTTCAGGCTGGGACCTACTCCTAATTTAGAGCTCTCTTTCCTCCTTTTGCCAACTTGTATTATGAGTTTACCTTTGCCACCCAGCTTAGTGTATCCCAAGGTTCTCTTTACCAGGCCACAGTCACAGAGCTCCAGGGAAAAACAACCTGGTCTCATTTCTCCAGGCAGAGGAGAACAGAAGCTCCATATCCACGCATGCTGCAAATGGCTTTTTCCAGTCTACCTGAATCATTACCAGCTAGAAGCAGCGATCATTGGGACTTGGACATGAGCTGCAAAGTATAAAATGGTGACAACAATTCCAGTGCCATGCGGACTTTTTCTGTGGGGAACTTTCCTGGACTCCTGCTCCCTGTGACAGCTCCTAACAAACTGAACTGTGGTTGGGTTGCATTTTTTAGGGATTTGGCATGGTGATGGACACTACTCTTTTAGGGATTCTTGCTGTATTGGCCAAGAGTTTGCTTAAAGACTTTTAATCACTGTAAAAAAAAACTCTCAAAAAAGAAAAGTCCTGGACCTGATGGCTTTACAAGTGAATTCTACCAAATATTCAAAGAACTAACTCCTATTCTTCTCAAGCTATTTCAAATAATTCAGGAGGAACAAAGACTTCCAAGCTCCTTTTATGAGGCAAGGATAATTCGGGGATTTTTGCCCACTATGGGACTAGGGAAAGAACAGCGAGGAATTCTCACCCCCATAGAAGTGGCACCCAGTACAAGAAGGTGTGGATTAGGATATCAAAATTTAGCATAGGGGCTTTGGTAGCTTCTGCTATCCCAAAAATGCATTGTGCAGAACCAATTACTTGGAAATCAGAAAATCCTGTATGGGTAGACCAATGGCCCCTTTCTCAGGAGAAACTTAGGGCAGCTGCTCTTGTACCAATTGAGCAATTGGTACAAGAGCAGCTACAGCTTGAGCATATTGAACCATCTAATATCCCATGGAATACATTTCCATATTTTGATCTTGTTGCCTCCTGGATTATCAAGGGGCATAGGCGACCCTTACAGCTTATAGGTTTTGAGCCTCAAAATTATTGTTGTTCCTTTTTTCAAAGGATCAACAATAATGGCTCTTGGAAACTTCCACAAAATGGCAAATCGCTTTTGCAAATCAATGGACACCTTTATACTGAAACAGTCAACTTAAAATCAGCTCAAAGACTAGAATTATATGCCATTATCATGGCTTTTCAGGATTTGCCATATTCCTCCTTTAATCTATATATAGACAGCAAATATTTACTTATGATTTTTTCCACTATAAAGACTGCTGTCTTAGGGACAACCACTGATGAACTATTTCAGCAGTTCCTCCTTCTTCAAAGACTTGTATGTCAACATAGAGCTCCATGTTTTATAGGACATACTCAAGATCACTCCATGCTCCCTGGAGCTTTAGCATAAGGGAATGCCCTTGTTGATCAAGCTACCCAAAAGAAAATTATTTGGAGCAACCATGACAGATCGAGCAATTCAGTCTCATACTATTCATCACCAGAACGCTGCAGCCCTGTGTAAACAGTTTCAACTTTCTTGGGAAGCAGCATGGCAATTGGTAAATCCTGTCTAAGGGGTCTTATACTACAATCTCTCCCTTCATTTTGAGTTAACCCTCAAGGACTCTACCAGGACAACTTTGGCAAATGGATGTTACTCATATACCTTCATTTGGCAAACAGTCCTATGTCCACGTTACAGTGAATACCTATTCTGGATTTATAGTAACCTCTGTCAGAACAGGAGAGGCTGCTAAGCATGTTATAGTTCATTGTCTGTATGCATTTTTCTATTATTGGATTTCCTAAACTGGTTAAACTGACAATGCTCCTGCATATGTAGCAAAAGCATTTACTGTATTTTATCATACCTTTCAAATTATGGGTATTTCTTACAATCTTTAAAGTCAAGGTATTATTAAAGTGTACCCAGCAATATTTTAAGGTCAATTTAAAAAATTTTTAAAGGGAGGAGTCATATATCCTGGAACTCCTACGGGTCTACCATATCATGCTTTTTACTTAAAAAATTTTACATTTCTTTTGAATGCTGATGAACAGGAGACACCAAATCTTTTTCTCCTGTAAACTTCTACCTTCTTTTATTTGATCCAGCTAATAACAATCTTTTGTCTTTTCCTAAATAGCTCCAGATATATGAAAAAGGTTTATATAGGCAGATGGGGATCCTCAAACCCTTCAGCAAGATCTTCTGAGCATGGTTTTTAAGGTACCAAGAGGCAGATAAAGCCCAATAGAGATCAGGTGAACTACCAGCTTTTAGGATATGCCCTTAAAGGCTCCAACACCCCAAAGGGGTCTCATATGATTCCATCTGGGTCCTGCTTCAATAGTGAATAGGAAGGTCATTGAGCTAAAGCCTGCCAGGCTTACATGCCTTTGCTGTGAGGAAAAAGGGACCCTGGAAGGTAGGCTTTCCACTTGCTCCTTTTAGGGATGGTTCAGTCTCTTCCAGCCCTGCTCCAGCCACCTATGACCTAACCTTGCCCAGAATGCTGGGGTTTGCCACTGAAGGCTGAAGGTGCCCAAGGCCGTCGGCCCCATCTACAACACTGTGGAGGAGACTAGTGTATTTCTTCCAAGAAGCAGGTAAACTGATCTCACTTGCACAAGGGCCACTTAACTATATCTTGCCTGAATAGTCAGGTTTTTTATTCTTTCCTCGAAGATCTCTGTTGTGGGTGTTGATAGTCCTATTTTCTGCTGCTTTGTTTAATATATAGTGTTTCCTTTATTCCTCCTACCTCGATGCCCCATTTATATTTCAGGCTGGGACCTACTCCTAATTTAGAGCTCTCTTTACCCCTTTTGCCAACTTCTATTATGAATTTACCTTTGCCACCTGGCTTAGTGTATCCCAAGGTTCTCTTTACTACACCACAGTCCAGAGCTCCAGGGAAAAGCAATCTGGTCTCATTTCTCCAGGCAGAGGAGAACAGAAGCTCCATCTCCACACATGCTGCAGATGGCTTTTTCAGTACCTGAATCATTACCAGCTAGACACAGCGGTCACTGGGACTTGGATGTGAGCTGCAAAGTATAGAATTGTGACAATAATTCCAGTGCCATGCAGATTTTTTCTGGATGCAGACTTTTCCTGGACTCCTGCTCCTTGTGACAGCTCCTAATGGACTGAACTGGGGTTGGGTTGCATTTGCAGAGATTTGGAATGGAATTGGGGCCAACTTGGACTTGATGAACATGTTAAGGACACTACTCTTCTATGAATTCTTGCTGTATTGGCCAAGAGTTTGCTTAAAGGCTTTAATCATTGTAAAAAAAATAGAAGACTGGATAAAGAAAAAAAAGCACAAATTGGTTGTTATAGAATAGTCACAGAGATGTAAAGTACAGCATAGAGAATGTAGCCAGTCATATTATAATAACTATGTATGGAGTCAGATGGGTACAAGGTTTATCAGGATGATCACTTAGTAAGTTATATAAGTGTCTAATTATTGGGTTGTACACCAGACACTATTATATTATATATTAACTGTAATTTAAAAATTAAAAATGACTTCCAAAAAATAGGTTACAGGGAGAGAGGAACATATTGATAGCACAGAGATGCAATTAGCAAAATTAGCAAACTGTGGCCAGACCTAAATGACAAATGACCTAGTTTCTTCAACAAATAAAACCACAAGAAAAAGCAGGGAAGAGAAAAGAGAGGGTGGGAGGCAGCAGCACAATTTCCTCAGCATTCCAGATTCCTGCTATCTGTCTACTCTTCACAGAGTAAGACCTGTATAGTCATGCTCAACAGATGGCTGCTAAATCTCCACATAATATATCCACCTCCATGAAGAAGGGAAGGGAAAGAGCCAAAGTCTAGAGAGCCTTTCTCTGATTTAGAAAGTGCAGCCTTTTCAGGGACTCCCAACCATTTAGTCTTCTGAACTAATTAGCTACAAAGGAGTTAAGGGAGATGCCTATTTTTAATGGAATACATTGTCTCGAACTAACTTAGCTCTTAGGTTAGTTAGGAAGAAGAAGAGAGTGGATAGTAAGGGGCTGGCAGCCACTCTTCTCTGGCACAGATGATGTATAATGTCCTAGAAACAAGGGTCCATCCGATGATACAGAGAGCTGGCCAGGGTCCTGATCACAGCTCATGGCTTGGAACACCGGGACATTTCTGACTTGAAAGGAAATATGAGGCCATGTTCTCCTTAGTACCATATTCCAAACAAGGAAGCTAACCAGCCAGTTTACTACGTGATAATGTATGCAGTTACCACTGTGTACCTTTCTTCCCCTAATTCCCACTTCTTTGCCCTAAGTCATCAAACACAAGGAATTGTCTTAAAAACTCTGCAAGTTTAATTTCCCACTTCCTAGACACTGATGCTCATTGTAGCACATATAGAGAGGCATTTTTCATTTTTTATATATATGTCATATAAAAAAAGAATGAGGTCCCTTTTTCTTTTGACTTAAATATTTTTCTACTTTAATAGAAGTTTAGAATCTATAACTATGACTAGTCAAATATCTGTCAGAAAATTAATCCAGAATCAGGAATGTTATTTCTTCATGTCACTCCTTATCTTTCTTCTATCCCTGGAAAGAAAGACAAGTTTTAAAAATTCACACATTTTGTAGAGCATGTGATAATTTGAACTGTGTCTTGACAAAAGATATGAGAGAATCCCTGGTACCTGTGAATGTAACTGTGCTTGGATAACTTGGTTTATCCTTATAGATGATCAAGTTAATATGAGGGCATTAGGGTAAGCCCTAATCCAATATGACCAGTGTCCTTATAAAAAGGGGAAATTTGGCCTGACTAGTTGTGGTCCAGTGGAGAAAGAATCAACCTGGAATGCTGAGGACACCTGTTCAAACCCCTGGGTTTGCCTGGTCAAGGCACAGTATAAGAAGCAACTGCCATGAGTTGCTGTTTCCCACTCCTTCCCTTACCTTTCTCTCTCTCTACCTTCTCTCTAAAATAAAAAAATAAAATATTTTAAAAGGGGCAGATTTGGACCCAGACAGAAACAAGTGCAGAGGGAAGATGATGGGAAAATGGTCACGTGGTGACCGAGGCAGAGATTGGACTAATGCAAGTATACGGTATATAAGCCAAGAACACCAACAACTGCCAGCCACCCCCAGAAGTGAAGAAGAGGCAAGGGAGGATTATACCTGGAGTCTCAGAGGGCAGGTGGCCCTGCCAACACTTTTATTTCAAACTTCAGGTCTCCAGAATCATGAGGCAATGTATTTTGTTGTTTTAAGCTGCCCAGTTTGTGGTACTTAGTGATTACCAGCCCTGGAAAATGATAAAGAGCAATTTTAGATTTATAGAAAAATTGACCAGAAAGTAGAGGTTCCCATATATTACCTCACAAGCCTGCCCTCTGCCCCCACAAAGTTTCCCAAATTATTCACATTTTGCATTAGTGTGGTACATTTATTACAACTAATGAGCCAATATTGACACTTTATTACTAACTAAAGTCTATAGATTACATTAGATACTACTCCTTGTGTAGTATGTTCTATAGGTTTTGTGTGGATGTAAGTTTCCATTTTATTGGGTAAATGCCAAGGAGGGGGTTGCTGGATCACATGGTAAAGTATGTTTAGTTTTGTAAGAAACTGCCAAACTGTCTCCAAAGTGGCTCCTACCAGCAGTAAGTGAAAGATTCTGTGAGTCTACAGTCCTGACAGCAGTGGTGGGACTCAGCCCATTCGCACAGGTTCTGCAGAACCAATACCTAATTTTTTGTTGAGTTTGGCGAACTGGCTGTTAAAATGGCACTTGTAATCAGGGTTCTCTCTAAGGTGGGTGTCTGGGCAGCCACTCAATGGGGAAATCACAAATTTACATTCCTTACTCTTTTTTAACATTCATCTGTGCAATAGCATACTCTAAGCACCCATAGTAATGTTCATTCTGTCTATAGGTGAAAAAAATTGCAAGTGAGGATGCCGATCAAGAAGCAATATGGAAATAGCTTAAATAAGTTTTTTTTTTTTTCTTAAATAAGTTTTATTGTTTTTTGTCAGGTATTATTTAATATTTTTTATTAAAATTTTAAAACTCTTATAACATAATCTAGTTTTGTGTACCTCTTTTATTGTTCTTATTTAAGTATTATATGCATGAAATGACAAACTACTTTTCAGTATATCGGTTTTTTATACTTAAAATGGTCATTAGGGCAGAGAAGCGATAGTTAAATTATTTAAATCCCACCACTGCTTGTCAGCATTTGATATTGGAGGTGTAAAGTGATACCTCACTGTTTTAATTTGCATTTTCCCAATAACATGTGACTGATTTTTTTTTTACCTTTTTCATCTTATGGCACACATATGCTAATTACTAAAATTCTGACCAAAAAAAAGTATACTTTTAATTGATTCACACCAAATGGCTATGGTTATGTTGGTGGTTGTCCTTTTTTTATTTAACAATCTAAGGCAAAAGAGGTCAGTGCCCCTGACTAAATAGTCAGGTCTAGCATGTTTTAAAAATTATGGCACACTGGGTAGGCAATTGATGACACGTGATTTCAAGCATCTGTTCATGTGCTTATATGCCATAGGTATATCTTCTTGGGTGAAATATCTGTTGAGATCTTTTGTGTATTTTTAGGTTGAGTTGTTTGTTTTCTTATCATTGAGTTGGTGTATTTTGGATGGCATTCCTTTTCAGATATGTTTTGCAACTATTTTTTCCACTATCAAGCCCATCTTTCACTTGTTTAACAATGTCTCTCACAAAGCAGGAGTTTTTAATTTTAATGAAATGCAGCATTGATTTTTTTTTTCTTTTACTGTGCTTTTTTATCTAAAAAGCTCTTGCCAACCCTGAGGTCAACTAGATAATTACTTTGCTATCTTCTGTGAGTTTTAGAGTTTTGTGTTTTTCACCGAGACCTATGATCCATTTTGAGTTAATTTTTATAAAGGGGCTAAGATCTATGTCTAAATTCATCCATTTGCCCATATTTGTTCAGTTATTCCAGCACTATTAGTTAAAGATTATCCTTTCTCCATTGAATTGTTTGTGTTCCTTTGTCAAAGATCAGTTGCCTATCTTTGTATAGGTCTATTTCTGTGCTCTTGATCCTGTTCCACAAGTCAGTTTGTCTATTCTTTTGCCAAGAGTACACCATCTTTATGACTGTAGTTGATGATAAGTCTTGAAGTCAAAAAGTGTTGGTCCTCCAACTTTGCTCAAATCGTTGGCTATTCTGGTTCTTCACCTTTCCTATAAACTTTAAATTATAAAATCAGTCTGACACCAGCCACAAAATAACTTGTTGGGATTTTTTTTATAGAGACAGAGAGAGAGTCAGAGAGAGGGATAGTTAGGGACAGACAGACAGGAACGCAGAAAGATAAGAAGCATCAATCATCAGTTTTTCGGTGCGACACCTTAGTTGTTCATTGATTGCTTTCTCATATGTGCCTTGACCGTGGGCCTCCAGCAGACTGAGTAACCCCTTGCTGGAGTCAGCAACCTTGTTTCCAAGCTGGTGAGCTTTGCTTAAACCAGATGAGCCTGCACTCAAGCTGGCGACTTTGGGGTCTCGAACCTGGGTCCTCCGCATCCAGTCCGATGCTCTATCTACTGCACCACTGCCTGGTCAGGCACTTGTTGGGATTTTGATTAGGATTGCCTTGAATCTACAGATCAATTTGAAAGAAACTGACATCTTGACATTTGAGACTTCCTACCCATATACATGAAATTTATCTCTACTTATTGAGTTAATTTCTTTCATCAGAATTTTGTAGTTTTTCTCACATGCATCATGTACATATTTTGTTAGATTTATGCCTAGGTGCGTGTGTGTATGTGTATGTGTGTGTGCACACGCAAGCGCGCACCTGCATGAGCTAAGGAAAGAGAATGTTTTAAAGGGTATTTAAAAAAAGAAAATAAAATTAGAAAGCTTGGCAATTGCACAAAGCAAAAATAAAAGAACACTTATGCTACAACTCAAGACATAATTCTAAATGCAAAATCCAAGAGAACAGAATTTATTTTTTTGAAGGGGCATAAAGAAAACCCCAAAGGCTTCCTTAGTGAATCCAACATGAGAAATCAAGCTTAGATTCACAAGGAGAACCCAAAAACACAGCTCAGGGTGGAGCCAGCTTTCTGCAGAGCTGAGTGCACCTGCCGGCAGGTCTTATCCACCACCCTACTCCCCTTCCCCACATTGACAAGTCCGGCAGCTGGCAGCCCGGAAGATGCCCAAGCCAGGCAAGGAGAAGAGGGAGGCAGAGAAAGGCACCAGTAGGGTCCTGGAAACCCTCAATGTTCTCTTCCTCTGATCAGGAAGCCAAGTGGAGGGTCTGAGACATCACCTCTTCTGAGAAAGGTGCAGGCTCTCTTACAGACTCTGGAGAAATGCTGAACCCTGTCCAAAATTAGACATCTCATCTCACACACTAGTCCTCAATAACTAGGACAAGAGATATAGCATTTGCCAAACGCTGTTTATCAAGTCCCACTGCTGTAAAAAAATTCTCTGGAGAAGGACTCTTTGTTGATAAACTGATTACTGGTAGAGATGGATCCTGATAACAAGAGTTTTAAAGAAACAAATGAGACAAGAGGCTCTCAAGAAAAATAAACTGGAATTAGGGGTGGGAGGAATACTGAGGACAGAGAAAGAGGGAAATAGAAAGCAAAACCAAGGGATGATGGAGCAGGATGGCACAGTGTCAGAAGGACTGGTCCTCCACAAGGAATGTCTGATTTCATGGTGTTTGGGGCCATTTCTAGGTCTTTTAGGTACTGTCACGTAAAACATCTTTTCTTTTCATCAGTTATGTCTATGAGGCCTAGTTGCTTTGTGTGAAATCAAGATTTGGGGTGGAAATCAAAGAAAGGGTCTGAATTACACATCAAGGTCAGCATGGACAAGGCAGAAAAGGCACGTTGGGAGAGCAAACTGCTGATCTCAAACAGATCCTGCAAAAGCAGCACATCAAAGGCTAACAGGACCAGAATATAAATGTCAGGGAATATGCCGACATCGTGAAAAAGATGTAGGATTTGAAGATCAAACGCTCAACTAGGTCACAAAAGAAACAAAAAAAAAAAGTCACCTTTTAAAAAATGTTTTATTCTTGTCAATAAATTTATAAGTATTATCTCCTTTGACCCTATAATCCTATAAGGTTAGGACTCTTATTATTACCTTCATTTGCAAATGAGAAAATTGAGACTTAGAGCAGGTCATAGCTTGTCCAAGGGCACTCAGTAAGTGACTAAGCCGGATTTTAAGGCCAGACCTGACTCTGGAACCGAAAGCTCCCCCACAATAGTTTGCAGCTCTTTTTTGGTGTGTCCTCTGGCAAGAGTGACTCACAGCTAACTAAGAGGTCTTATGACTCACTGAAACTCTTTTTTATTGAAATCATGAAACCATCTTCCTTTTGCAAAATCCAATGAGCTTACTTCTGGGTCACTAAAAATAGCAAAACCCAGTCTCTCTCTCCCTCTCTCTTTCTCTCTCTCTCTCTCTCTCTTTTAAAAATGACAATAGCTAATGTTAATTGTGCTCAAGCCTGATGTTTCATCCTCCATCCTTGGAACTTCACTTTTCTCTACAGTACTTATCACCATTTAACATTTTATATTTAACTCACTCATTTGTCTATTGTGTTGTCATCAACAGCAGAGACTTCATTCTACCTTATTTACTGCTATCTCCCCATTACTTTGAGCAGTGTTTGGAAAATGATAGTGCTCACAAATATTTGTTAAATGAGCTTCAATATTTAACCAAGAGCACAATAATTTGGAAACATGTTAGTAGTTCTTTAAAAAGTTAAACAGTCGACTCGGGATGACGTCAGAGTAATGGCAGGGTAGGAAGCGATACCGATAAATCTCCCCCAAAACTCAACAAGATCTTCAACCAGAAACAGAAAAACCTATACTTGGAGCTTCCAGATGCTTCGCAATACACCCAAAGGTATGATTGAGTGAAAAATTGGCTAAATATATAACCAAACCCCAAAGGAAATAGGGAGTAAGAAATGCTCCACCTTCCTCACTAACCTAAACAGGGCGGCTTTCTCTGGTAACTGTGAATATAGAAACTGAGGCGGGCAAAGGGGGTGAATAGATCCAGGCCGCCGCAGCACAAACGGCTGAATCAGGCTATGGCACGTAGATCCAAGCAAAGGAAAATCTGATCCTGTGGCAACCCGGGCAATACAAGCTAACACTCGCGCCAAACCCAAACAAAGAAAGACAAGCGGAGCGGCCATTTTACCCGGTCTCCTGGTCGGTGCGCAGTTAGTGGGCGAGAATTTCTTCCTAGGCCCCGAGAGTGGGTGCCCGTGTTGCCCCACGGAGAGGCAGGGTCAGAGGCCTTTCTGTGGGCCGAGGGCAGAGTCTCTGGGCAGACCCAGCGCCCTGGGAAAGCCACGCACGGGAGGGAGTGAGAACTGATTCCAACGGTGGAGATTTTCCGTGCTGGAGGGTGTTTCACTCAGAGGGAAACGCGGCTGGCCTCATATCCTGGTTTGCGCGCGCAGATAAGGAGTGAGCAATTCCTCCAAGTGCCTCGGCAGTGCGCACCCGTGTTATCGCACAGAGGGGCAGAGTCAGGGGCCTTTCTGTGGGCCAAAGTGGAATCTTGGGCCGCCCCAGCGTCTTTCAAAAGCCGCGCACCGGGATGGAGCGAGACTCAATTCCAACGCTGCAACTTTTCCCTGCAGTTGGGGGTTTCACTCAGAGCGGGAGACTGCTGGCCGGATATCCTGGTCGCAGACAGTGAGTGAGAGTTTCCTCCAAGCACCCCGGAAGTGGGTGCCTGCTTGTGTTACTGAAGAGAGTGGCAGAGCCAGAGGTCTTTGAGTGGGCAGAAAGCCCGCCTGATTATGCTAGCAGCTCTGACTGACTGAGCCTTACCCAGAGCCCTGTGCTGAGTGGAAATAGAGTGGGGAGTTGCCAGCTCTTTGAGCCTCTTACTATCCAGGCAGAGGCAGCAGCAACCCCATAGCTGGATTATCAGGCTACTAATTGAGGAAGGAAAGACTTGGAGAAAGGATCCAGGAACACGGACTCTCTCACTGTCGGAGCCTATAAATGCTAATGAGCTTCGACTGCCAACGAGACTAAAGCACAATACATGACATTGCCATAGAGACTTATCAACTGCAAACCTCTACCTGAGCGTGCCAAAGGGGCAGAACCTGGGGTACAGAGTCACCGACCAGGAAGAGGGAGAGAAAAGAAAAAGCAAGAAGATAACCTCTCAAAATCAAGAATAATCTGCAGACTTTATAACCTATCCCATTTTATTATATTTGTTCGTTTGTTTCTCTTCATTGTTTGTTTTTTGTTTTTTAATTTTTTTTTATTTATTAATTCATTTTAGAGAGGAGAAAGAGTGAGACAGAGAGAAAGAGAGAGAGAGGAAGGGGGGAGGAGCTGGAAGCATCAACTCCCATATGTGCCTTGACCAGGCAAACCCAGGGTTTTGAACCGGCGACCTCAGCATTTCCAGGTCGACGCTTTATCCACTGCGCCACCACAGGTCAGGCTTATCTTCATTCTTGATACTTTTTTTCCTCCTCCAATTTGGCCAATTATCTCCCTGCCGGTCTTACTCTCTCCTCTCCTTGAACTACACTACCCATAAGTGTTACATCTCCCATTATCTTTTCTCTTCTCTTCCTTTCTCTCTATGAGGGTTGCACTCCAAAACCCTTAAATCTCTCTCTCTCTCTCTCCTTTCTTTTTTCTTCTTTTAGTGGTTCCCTCTTTTTTTTCTCTCTCTCTCTTTCTTTTCTCCCTCTATATTAGTTTCTTCCTTTCTCCTTTACATCTCCTCTCATTCAAACCTCAATAACAAACAAATTATCTTATCTGGGACTCAAACATATGTTTGTGGCATTTTGGGGGGTTTTTACTTCATCTCTTTAACTCACTAGCAGTGCTCCCATCCCTGGCTCTCCATATTATCTAGTTCTTGTTCCACTAAATACAATAGTAATTTTTTAATTTGTCCCCCCATTTTTCCATTTTCCTCTTATTCCTCTCATCATAACTCTTAGACAACCAACACCTAAAAGCAAATCATTTCATTCTTGACCCAAATTTTTTCCTTATTTGCTTTTTGTGGGTCCATAAGCTCTTTTTTTTTTTTTTTCTTTTTTCTTTTCCTTTTTTTCCCTTTTTTTTTTTTTTTTTTTTTTTTTTGCCCCTTTATTACTTTTCCCCAATTCAGGCCCTCCATCACAGGCATTGTTTGTTATAATTCACAGTCCACCACAAGATTTTCTCAAGAAAGAGGGGAGAGGAGAGGAGAGGAAAAAAGGAGGGGGGGAATAATTTCCTTTTTTAAAAAATTTTTATTTTATTTTTCTTTATTTCATTATTAATTTTTTATTAAAAAAACAACTCTTTTCAATTTTTTATTTTTTTTATTTTTTTTAACTTTTTATTCTTTATTAAATCTCATTAATACTATCAACAAAACCACCCTCAGATGCCATTAAGGAAGAGAAAATCGAATATCATGGATACAAAAGAAAGAGAGGTAACACAGCTAGATGAGGAAAAATCTATGGAGAAAAAATTTAATATATTGGAAACCTTGGAGCTAAATGACAGAGAATTCAAGATAGAAATCCTAAAAATCCTCCGAGATATACACGAAAACACAGAAAGGCAAGTTAGGGAGCTCAGAAAACAACTCAATGAACACAAAGAATATATGTCCAAAGAAATTGAAACTATAAAAACAAATCAAACAGAGATGAAAAACGAAGTAACAAGCTTAGCTAATAGAACAGGTCAGATAGAAGAGAGGATTAGTGAAATAGAAGACAAGCAACTTGAGGCACAACAGAGAGAAGAAGAAAGAGACTCAAAAATAAAAAAAAATGAGATAGCCCTACAAGAATTATCTGACTCCATCAAAAAGAATAACATAAGAATAATAGGTATATCAGAGGGAGAAGAGAGAGAAAATGGAATGGAGAACATACTCAAACAAATAATAGATGAGAACTTCTCAA
This sequence comes from Saccopteryx bilineata, assembly GCF_036850765.1. Lineage (NCBI taxonomy): Eukaryota > Metazoa > Chordata > Mammalia > Chiroptera > Emballonuridae > Saccopteryx > Saccopteryx bilineata. The sequence continues at coordinate 210,235,030 of NC_089490.1, forward strand.
GCCTGTGGAAAGAACTAAAGCCTCAAGTTCAAGAAGCAAACAGAACTCCAAGTTTTCTTAACCCCAACAAACCTACTCCAAGGCATATTATAATGAAATTGACACAAACCAACAGCAAAGAAAAAATTCTCAAGGCAGCCAGGGAAAAGAAGAATACAACATATAAAGGAAGGCCCATTAGATTATAATCAGATTTCTCAGCAGAAACTCTACAAGCTAGAAGAGAATGGACCCCAATATTTAAAGTCATGAAAGAGAGGAACTTTCAGCCACGAATACTATACCCATCAAAGCTATCCTTCAAATACAAAGGAGAAATAAAAACATTCACAGATACAGAAAAGATGAGGGAATTTATCATCAGAAAACCCCCACTCCAGGAATTACTAAAAGGGGTTCTCAAATCAGATACAAAGAACAAAAAAAAAACAGAGCCACAAGTAAAAGCTCCAAGAAGAACACAATAAAACCAAATTTAAACTGTGACAACAACAAAAAGAAAGAGGGGGAGAAGATGGAGATTAACAGTAGCAAAGGACGATGGAGTGCAAAAGTACTCACAAAATAGTTCGCTACAATGAACAGGGTAGGGACCCTTTTCATTACTCAAAGGTAACCACCATTGAAAAAACCACCACAGAAGCACATGAGATAAAAAAGATAGCAACAGAGGAAAGATCTATGGAATACAACCAAATAAAAACAAAAGATAGAAAAACGAAAGAGAAGGATCAAACAAGACACAAAACTAACAGAAAGCAAGATATAAAATGGCAATAGAGAACTCACAAGTATTAATAATTACACTAAATATAAACGGATTAAACTCACCAATAAAAAGGCACAGAGTAGCAGAATGGATTAAAAAAGAAAATCCAACTGTATGCTGCCTACAGGAAACTCATCTAAGTAACAAGGATAAAAACAAATTCAAAGTGAAAGGCTGGAAAACAATACTCCAAGCAAATAACATCAAAAAAAAGCAGGTGTAGCAATACTCATATCAGATAATGCTGACTACAAGACAGGAAAAGTACTCAGAGACAAAAATGGCCATTTCATAATGGCTAAGGGGACACTAAGCAAGAAGACATAACAATTTTTTTTTAATAAATTTTTATTAATGGTAATGGGATGACATTAATAAATCAGGGTACATATATTCATAGAAAACATGTCAGGTTATTTTGTCATCAAATTATGTTGCAAACCCCTCGCCCAAAGTCAGATTGTCCTCCGTCACCCTCTATCTAGTTCTCTGTGCCCCTCCCCCTCCCCCTAACTCTCTCCCTCCCTCCCTCCCATGACCTCCCTCCCCCCCCCACCCATGGTAACCACCACACTCTTGTCCATGTCTCTTAGTCTCATTTTTATGTTCCACCAATGTATGGAATCATGTAGTTCTTGTTTTTTTCTGATTTGCTTATTTCACTCCTTATAATGTTATCAAGATCCCACCATTTTGCTGTAAATGATCTGATGTCATCATTTCTTATGGCTGAGTAGTATTCCATAGTGTATATGTGCCACATCTTCTTTATCCAGTCTTCTATTGAAGGGCTTTTTGGTTGTTTCCATGTCTTGGCCACTGTGAACAGTGCTGCAATGAACATGGGGCTACATGTGTCTTCACGTATCAATGTTTCTGAGGTTTTGGGGTATATACCCAGTAGAGGGATTGCTGGGTCATAAGGTAGTTCTATTTGCAGTTTTTTGAGGAACCACCATACTTTCCTCCATAATGGTTGTACTACTTTACATTCCCACCAACAGTGAATGAGGGTTCCTTTTTCTCCGCAGCCTCTCCCACATTTGCTATTACCCGTCTTGTTGATAATAGCTAATCTAACAGGAGTGAGGTGGTATCTCATTGTAGTTTTGATTTGCATTTCTCTAATAACTAATGAAGCTGAGCATCTTTTCATATATCTGTTGGCCATTTGTATTTCTTCCTGGGAGAAGTGTCTGTTCATGTCCTCTTCCCATTTTTTTATTGGAAACAATTCTTAATATATATGCACCAAACCAAGGAGCACCAAAATATATAAGACAGCTACTTATTGATCTTAAAACAAAAACTGACAAAAATACAATCATACTTGGAGACCTCAATACACCGCTGACGGCTCTAGATCGGTCATCCAAACAGAGAATCAACAAAGACATAGTGGCCTTAAACAAAACACTAAAGCACCTGGATATGATAGACATCTACAGGACATTTCATCCCAAAGTGACTGAGTATACATTTTTCTCCAGTGTACATGGATCATTCTCAAGAATTGACCATATGTTGGGCCACAAAAACAACATCAGCAAATTCAGAAAAATTGAAGTTGTACCAAGCATATTTTCTGATCATAAAGCCTTGAAACTAGAATTCAACTGCAAAAAAGAGGAAAAAAATCCCACAAAAATGTGGAAACTAAACAACATACTTTTAAAAAATGAATGGGTCAAAGAAGAAATAAGTGCAGAGATCAAAAGATATATCCAGACTAATGAAAATGACAATACGACATATCAGAATCTATGGGATGCAGCAAAAGCAGTGATAAGAGGGAAGTTCATATCGCTTCAGGCATATATGAACAAACAAGAGAGAGCCCAAGTGAACCACTTAACTTCACACCTTAAGGAACTAGAAAAAGAAGAACAAAGACAACCCAAAACCAGCCGAAGAAAGGAAATAATAAAAATCAGAGCAGGCCCTGGCCAGTTGGCTCAGCGGTAGAGCGTTGGCCTGGCGTGCGGAGGACCCGGGTTCGATTCCCGGCCAGGGCACATAGGAGAGGCGCCCATTTGCTTCTCCACCCCTCCGCCGCGCTTTCCTCTCTGTCTCTCTCTTCCCCTCCCGCAGCCAGGGCTCCATTGGAGCAAAGATGGCCTGGGCGCTGGGCATGGCTCTGTGGCCTCTGCCTCGGGCGCTAGGGTGGCTCTGGTCGCAATATGGCGACGCCCAGGATGGGCAGAGCATCCCCCCCTGGGGGGCAGAGCACCGCCCCTGGTGGGCGTGCCGGGTGGATCCCGGTCGGGCGCATGCGGGAGTCTGTCTGACTGTCTCTCCCTGTTTCCAGCTTCAGAAAAATGAAAAAAAAAAAAAAAAAAAAAAAAATCAGAGCAGATATAAATGAATTAGAGAACAGAAAAACTATAGAAAAAATTAATAGAACAAGGAGCTGGTTCTTTGAAAAGATCAACAAAATTGACAAACCCTTGGCAAGACTTACCAAGGAAAAAAGAGAAAGAACGTATATAAACAAAATCCAAAATGAAAGAGGAGAAATCACCACGGACACCGTAGATATACAAAGAATTATTGTAGAATACTATGAAAAACTTTATGTCACTAAATTCAACAACCTAGAAGAAATGGATAAATTCCTAGAACAATACAACCTTCCTAGACTGAGTCAAGAAGAAGCAGAAAGCCTAAACAGACCTATCAGTAGAGAAGAAATAAAAAAAACCATTAAAAACCTCCCCAAAAATAAAAGTCCAGGCCCTGACTGCTATGCCAGCAAATTTTATCAAACATTCAAAGAAGACTTGGTTCCTATTCTACTCAAAGTGTTCCAAAAAATTGAAGAAGAAGCAATGCTTCCAAACACATTTTATGAGGCCAACATAACCCTCATACCAAAACCAGGCAAGGATGGCACAAAAAAAGAAAACTACAGACCAATATCTCTAATGAATACAGATGCTAAAATACTAAACAAAATACTAGCAAATCGAATACAACAACATATTAAAAAAATAATACATCATGATTAAGTGGGATTCATCCCAGAATCTCAAGGATGGTTCAACATACGTAAAACGGTTAACGTAATACACCATATCAACAAAACAAAGAACAAAACCACATGATCTTATCAATAGATGCAGAAAAGGCTTTCGATAAAATACAACACAATTTTATGTTTAAGACTCTCAACAAAATGGGTATAGAAGGAAAATATCTCAACACGATAAAGGCCATATATGATAAACCATCAGCTAACATCATATTAAATGGCACTAAACTGAAGGCTTTCCCACTTAAATCAGGAACAAGACAGGGTTGTCCACTCTCTCCACTCTTATTTAATGTGGTACTAGAGGTTCTAGCCAGAGCAATCAGACAAGACAAAGAAATAAAAAGCATCCATATCGGAAAAGAAGAAGTAAAGGTAGCACTTTTTGCAGATGATATGATCCTATACATCGAAAACCCCAAAGAATCCACAAAAAGACTACTAGAAACAATAAGCCATTACAGTAAGGTCGCAGGATACAAAATTAACATACAGAAGTCAATAGCCTTTCTATATGCCAACAATGAAACAACTGAGAACGAACTCAAAAGAATAATCCCCTTCGCGATTGCAACAAAAAAAATAAAATACTTAGGAATAAACATAACAAAGAATGTAAAGGACTTATATAATGAAAACTATAAACCATTGTTAAGGGAAATCAAAAAAGATATAATGAGATGGAAGAATATACCTTGTTCTTGGCTAGGAAGAATAAATATAATCAAGATGGCTATATTACCCAAAGCAATATACAAATTTAATGCAATTCTCATCAAACTTCCAATGACATTTTTTAAAGAAATAGAGCAAAAAATCATCAGATTTATATGGAACTATAAAAAACCCCGAATAGCCAAAGCAATCCTAAAGAAAAAGAATGAAGCTGGGGGCATAACAATACCTGACTTCAAACTCTATTATAGGGCCACGACAATCAAAACAGCATGGTATTGGCAGAAAAATAGACACTCAGACCAATGGAACAGAATAGAAAGTCCAGAAATAAAACCACATATATATATTCAAATAATTTTTGATAAAGGGGCCAACAACACACAATGGAGAAAAGAAAGCCTCTTCAATAAATGGTGCTGGGAAAACTGGAAAGCCACATGCAAAAGAATGAAACTGCACTACAGTCTCTCCCCCTGTACAAAAATTAACTCAAAATGTATCAAAGATCTAAACATAAGACCTGAAACAATTAAGTACATAGAAGAAGACATAGGTACTCAACTCATGGACCTGGGTTTTAAAGAGCATTTTATGAATCTGACTCCAATGGCAAGAGAAGTGAAGGCAAAAATTAATGAATGGGACTACATCAGACTAAGAAGTTTTTGCTCAGCAAGAGAAACTGATAACAAAATTAACAGAAAGCCAACTAAATGGGAAATGATATTTTCAAACAACAGCTCAGATAAGGGCCTAATATCCAAAATATACAAAGAACTCATAAAACTCAACAACAAACAAACAATCCAATAAAAAAATGGGAAGAGGATATGAATAGACACTTCTCCCAGGAAGAAATACAAATGGCCAACAGATATATGAAAAGATGCTCATCTTCTTTAGCTATTAGAGAAATGCAAATCAAAACGGCAATGAGATACCACCTCACACCTGTTCGATTAGCTATTATTAGCAAGTCAGGTAATAGCAAATGTTGGAGAGGCTGTGGAGAAAAAGGAACCCTCATACACTGTTGGTGGGAATGTAAAGTAGTACAACCATTATGGAAGAAAGTATGGTGGTTCCTCAAAAAACTGAAAATAGAACTATTTTGTGACCCAGCAATCCCTCTACTGGGTATATATCCCCAAAACTCAGAAACATTGATACGTAAAGACACATGCAGCCCCATGTTTATTGCAGCATTGTTCACAGTGGCCAGGACATGTAAACAACCAAAAAGCCCATCAATAGATGACTGGATAAAGAAGATGTGGCACATATACACTATGGAATACTACTCAGCCTTAAGAAATGATGACATCGGAACATTTACAGCAAAATGGTGGGATCTTGATAACATGATACGAAGCGAAATAAGTAAATCAGAAAAAAACAGGAACTGTATTATTCCATACGTAGGTGGGACATAATAGTGAAACTAAGAGACATTGATAAGAGTGTGGTGGTTACGGGGGGGAGGGGGAATGGGAGAGGGATAGGGGGTGGGGAGGGGCACAAAGAAAACAAGATAGAAGGTGACAGAGGACAATCTGACTTTGGGTGGTGGGTATGCAACATAATTGAATGACAAGATAACCTGGACTTGTTATCTTTGAAAAAAAAAAAAAAAGTTAAACAGTCATTGATTCTATAAGCCAGCGAGCGATTCCACTTCCAGGTAGTTACCTAAAGGAACTGAAAATATATATCCTTCGAAAAAAAGAGTTTTGTACAAGGGTGTCATAACAACCTTATTCCTAATAGCCCCAAACTGGAAAAAACCCAAATGTCCATCAACAAGAAAATGGATAAATAAACCATGGTATAACCATTAAATGGAATAGTATTCAACAATGAAAAGGAACAAAGTACTAACTGATACAAAAAACAAAACACATGAATCTAAAATCTTATGTGAAAATAAATAAATAAAAAAAATAAAAAGCTTATGTGTATGAAGGAAGCCAGACACACAAAAAAAGATAATGGAATGAATGATTTCATTTTACATAATTTTGGAGAATAGCCTTTTCAAAAAAAGACATGGGTGGCTTGACTTGTGGTGGTGCAGTAGTGGATAAAGCGCTGACCTGGAATGCTGAGGTCACTGGTTCATATGGCATATATGGGAGTTGATGCTTCCTGCTCCTCCCCCTTCTCTTTTCCCCTTCTGTTTTTCTCTCTCCTCTCTAAAATGAATAACTTTAAAAAATAGGCAAAGCGAGTCTATGTAGACAGAACTCAGAGCCGGGCTTAGCTGGGGTGTACTGGCATTGACTGGTGGTGGGTGGAGGGGGCTCCCTTGGGCTATGGAAGTGTTTGCTCTCTGACTAGACTTGGGTGATGGTTACAGAATGTAAAACAAGTGCTGAAATGTATCAAATACATCACTTAAGATGTGCATATTGTGGCATATAGTTTACAAATCAATAAAAAAAATCTTGTTTTTTGAACAGTAGCCAAAAAGAGTTGGAGAATTGTTCTTTTCTCATGGGAAGCACTGGTATTCAGTGAAAGAGAATGCCACTTACTGGCTGGGAGACCTCAGCCTCTGTTCACTCACTGGTACTATGAGGAATCCTTGCCTGAAAGAATTTTGGTCAGGATTTCGTAAGATAAGGAATATAGCATGCTCAACATCTTAGTATCATGTTTCAAAAATATTAATTCTTTGTCTTGCTATGAAAAATAAAAGACAATTCTCCATCTGATTGTTTTGCTTCAACTAATTGAAGGTTTGGGCTATCTTTTCTGCCTACCACCAATTTTCTAAGAATACCTCAGTTCTTTAGAATATGAAAGTTTGGCCCTGGCCGGTTGGCTCAGCGGTAGAGCATCGGCCTGGCGTGTGGGGGACCCAGGTTTGATTCCCGGCCAGGGCACACAAGAGAAGCACCCATTTGCTTCTCCACACCCCCTTTCTCCTCTCTGTCTCTCTCTTCCTCTTCCGCAGCCAAGGCTCCATTGGAGCAAGGATGGCCCGGGCGCTGGGGATGGCTCCTTGGCCTCTGCCCCAGGCGCTAGAGTGGCTCTGGTCGCGGCAGAGCCATGCCCCGGAGGGGCAGAGCATCGTCCCCTGGTGGGCAGAGCATCGCCCCTGATGGGCGTGCCGGGTGGATCCCTGTCGGGCACATGCGGGAGTCTGACTGTCTCTCCCCGTTTCCAGCTTCAGAAAAATACAAAAAAAAAAAAAAAAAAGAATTTGAAAATTTTAATCCATAAGACTACAAATGCTTGTGACCTTTACACAAAGTGCAAAACTGGGTCAAACTGAATCCATTTAGCTAATGCCAAGGTTAAAGGTCATTTCTGAAGTCTCTTCCTTAAACTGCAGATGTCTGTTCATTTTTAAGCAATGAATGATAGAAATGGCTCACTGACAAAAGCCTTTAACAACTGCCATTTTGATTCTCAAAGTAAATGTCCACTAAAGGTTATGAATTTGGTTGGTGGTATTATTTTTAGCACCATAGGAAATGAAAGTGGTTATTGGTTAATTTGCACTACTGACCTGCACAATGACTTCTGTGACTATCACACTGAAGTTGGAGCTGAGTTTGCTCCAGGGACCAACTCTGTGGGATGCTAACTATCAATGTGGCTTCTTAACTCATTTCCCTGAGGACATGCTGACACAGCCAGGGTAGCAGTGTGTCTGTCCTCAGTCAGGCTGTGAGAACAGCCCCTCTGTCCCAAAGGAACCCCTAATGACAGCATGGAGCCCTAGAAGGCTGTGGATGGCAGGCAGGTCTGAGGACTTCAAACCTATGTCTGAGAACGTGAAGATAATATGATGACATGGGAGGACCAAGGACAGCTTAGAATCTGGTCCCCCAGGCTGACCAGAGGTGTCCTAATAACTTGGCTATAGAAGGCATATGGTGACACACAGACATATCTACACACTCAGAGATTCTGACCCTCTCTGCAGCTCTGCTTACAAAGTCCCTGCTCATCCTCCTGAGGGTGACCATCTACCTGGGATAGCTCAATGTCTCCTTTACTTTAAGTAAGACTGGAGCTGTGTGCTTCTGGGAATGAGAAGCAGCTAACACTAAACTCACCCCTTCCCTAGTTTAGTGGCTGGTATCCCCTTCCACTTACATCAGCAGGCCCAGGAAACTTGGTTGTCCACATCCCCATATCTGCCTTCTACCTTCAGGTTTTCCTTGTGGGCTGGCATCATGAATCTGATCAGAATTAAAGAATAGCAATGTGGGGTCCTATGTTGTCTCTATTCCATCAGTACCACATGGAGGGTTTTATGAATAAAGGTGAATACCAAAGACTCTGAGGCCTTGGGACAGTGTTCTTTATAAGCTTTAGTTTCCTCTTCTCTGTAATGGGGGTGATAACACTGACCTCATAGGGTTGTCCTGAGGAGTGAATGAAAGAATAGATATAGTTCCAGGCACACTGCCTTCAGAGTAAGTGCTCAGTAAAGGGTAACTATTGTTGCATGCAACTATTTTTATAATAACATCATACAACTATACTCTCTCCTAATGAGGGTCCTGTTAGCACTTTGTCCAGGCTTCACTATGATGTTGCATGTATCTGTCATGTTGGTCTTCCCAGAGCATTTAGCCCAGATGCTTCTAAACCCACTATATCAGAGAAACTCACTTTTCCATAGGTCTCATTTCCCTTCAAAAGAGATGGAAGAAGAGATTCCAAGATGGCAGGGGAGTAGGTAAACACACAGACTGTCACCTCCCGGGACCAAACTGGATTACAAATTAATTTAAGAACAATCATTGTGATGAACCAACTTTGGACTAAAAGAACAGAACTTGAAAACCAATATGCACAGAAGAAACCACAGTGAGCCTGGTAGGGAGTGCGGGGATGTCCAAGCATGCTTTTATGGTAATTAAATGAAATTAATATAACAAAATTAAATTTATTCTGACATTAAAAAACATTTTTATGTTACATTTTTTGAGTTATGCCTTTTAGAATTTGTAAAAAAGTGGGGTTAAAAAATAAAAAAAATGACAAAAAAGTTATCTTTTTATATATATAGATACATTCTTAGTAAGATTTAGTAAATATGGCAGGTCCCAGCGTGAATGTGTTAAGTTTTTTCATTCTTGTGTTTATGAGAAACATGAGCCTGATGTGTCCTAGCGATTTATTAAATGTTTGGGCATATATTTGAAAGGCAAACTCTCATTTCCTCGTCAATACATTGAAGAACTCCTCTCTTTTCACTCTTAATTGTGTTGAGTGCAGAAAACCCCCATTATACATATAATTTTACATCAAACCAAGGATAGAAGAAACTTTCCTCCAGTCTTTCTGGGGAACAAGGGGGGTAGTGTAAACAATCCAGCACCACGGCTTAACAGCCTTTTGCAACCTAATCAGGCAAGGGAGGTGGGGGGTTGAGCAAACTGTCAGCTTACAGCCAATTCCCAACACCTCTGTTCCCCAAAAATCTAAACTCCAAAAACTCTGTTAGTGTTTGGTTCCCAACAGGCACATATTTATCTGGAATAGCATAGGACGCACCTGGAAATCTTTTAGTGCATACTAGTGTGCCCTGGCGCACACTTTGAGAACCACTGACTTAAACAGACCGATTACAACAGAAGAGATTGAAACAGTTATCAAAAAACTCCCAACAAAAAAATGTCATTGTCCTGATGGCTTCACAGGCAAATTTCACCAAATATTCAAAGAAGAACTAATTCCTATCCTTCTCAAGTTATTTCAAAAAATTCAAGAGGAGGGAAAACTTCCAAACTACTTTTATGAGGTGAGCATAACCCTCATTCTAAAACTAGGCAAAGACACTACAAAGAAAGAAAACTATAGGCCAATATCCCTTAGAACTTAGATGCTAAAATTCTCAACAAAATATTAGCAAACTGATCCAGCAATACTTGAAAAAAGTCATACATCATGATCAAGTTGGATTTATTCTGAAGAGGCAAGGCTGGTACAATATTTGCAAATCAATCAATGTGATTCATCACATAAATAAAAAGAAGGATAAAAACAACATGATAATATCAATAGGTGCAGAAAAAGCATTTGATAAAATCTAGCACCCATTTATGATCAAAACTCTCAGCAAAGTGGTAATAAAGGAAACATTCCTCAACATGATAAAGGCCATCTATGACAAATCCACAGACAACATCATACTCAATGGGCAAAAATTAAAAGCAACTCCTCTTAAGATCAGGAACAAGGCAGGGGTGCCCCCTTTCACCACTCTTATTCAACATAGTTCTGGAAGTTCTGGCTACAACAATCAGACAAGAAGAAGAAATAAAAGGCATCCAAATTGGAAAAGAAAAAGTAAAACTTTCATTATTTGCTGATGACTTGATACTATACATAGAAAACTCTAAAGTCTCAGTCAAAATGCTACTGGACTTGATAAATGAATTCAGCAAGGTGGTAGAATATAAAATCAATATTCAGAAATCAGTGGTATTTATATACACCAACAATGAACTGTCTGAAAGAGAAATTAAGAAAATAATCCCCTTCTTTATTGCAACAACAAAATTAAAGTACCTAGGAGTAAATTTAACCAAGGAAGTTAAAGACTTGCACTCAGAAAATTATAAAACATTGATAAAGAAATCAAGAAAGATACAAACAGGTTTAGAAGCATGTGTTCATAGATAGGAAGAAAAAACATCATTAAAATGTCTATACTACACAAAGCAATCTATAAATTCAATGCAATTTCTATTAAAATACCAATGACATACTTCAAAGATATATAAGAAATATTCCAAAAATTCATATGGAACCAAAAAAGAACAGGAATAGTCTTAGCAATCTTGACAAAGAAGAATAAAGTGGGTGATTTCACACTTCCTGATATCAAGTTATCCTACAAGGCCACTGTACTCAAAACAGCTTGGTACTGGCATAAGAACAGGCATATAGATCAATGGAACAGAACAGAGAACCCAGAAATAAACCCACACCTTTATGGGCAATTGATATTTGACAAAGGTGGTAATAGCATACAATGGAGTAAAGATAGTCTCTTTAACAAATAGTGTTGGGAAAATTGGACAGCTACCTGCAAAAAAATGAAACTAAACCACCAACTCACACCATTCACAAAAATAAACTCAAAATGGATAAAAGACTTAAATGTAAGCTGTGAAACCATAAGCATCGTAGAAGAAAACATAGGCAGTAAGCTCTCTGACATCTCTCGCAGCAATATATTTGCCGATTTGTCTCTGTAGGCAAGTGAAATAAAAGACAGGATAAACAAATGGGACTATATCAAACTAAAAAGCTTTTGCACAGCTAAAGACAATATGAACAGAATAAAAAGACAAACCACACAATGGGAGAATATATTTGACAATACGTTTGAAAAGGGGTTTATAACTTAAATTTATAAAAAACTTGTAAAACTCAACACCAGGAAGATAAATAATCCAATCAAAAAATGGGCAGTAGAAATGAATAGATACTTCTTCAAAGAGGACATACAGATGGCCAATAGGCATATGAAAAAATGTTCAACATCACTAGTCATTAGAGAAATGCAAATTAAAAGCACAGTGAGATACCACCTCACACCAGTCAGAATGGCACTTATTAACAATACAACACATAATAAGTGCTGGTGAGGATGTAGAGAAAATGGAACCCTCCTGCATTCCTGGTGGGAATGCAGACTGGTGCAGCCACTGTGGAAAACAGTATGAAGATTCCTCAAGAAATTAAAAATCAAACTGCCTTTTGACCCAGCTATCCCACTTCTAGGAATATATCCTAAGAACACCCAATTACTGATTTTAAAGAAGAAATGCACCCCCGTGGTTATTGCAGCATTGTTTACAATAGCCAAGATCTGGAAACAGCCCAAGCGTCCATCAGTAGATGAGTGGATTAAAAAGCAGTGGTATATATATACATACATACATACATACATACATGGAATACTACATGGCCATGAAAAAGAAGGAAATCTTACCCTTTGCAACAACATGGTTGGACCTGGAGTCTACAGTGTGTCCGTAAAGTTATGGTACACTTTTGACCAGTCACAGGAAAGCAACAAAAGATAATAGAAGTGTGAAATCTGCACCAAATAAAAGGAAAACCCTCCCAGTTTCTGTAGGATGATGTGGCAGCATGTGCGCATGCGCAGATGATGACATAACACCGTGTATACAGCCCACGACCATGCCAGTCGTGATGTGGATGGTACAGAGGAAAGTTCAGTGTGTTCTGTGGCTTGCTAAATTCGGATCCGTGACCAAAGTCCAACGTGAATATCGGCGCATTTATAACAAAGCACCACCACATAGGAATAACATTACTCAGTGGGATAAGCAGTTGAAGGAAACCGGCAGTTTTGTGGAGAAACCCTGTTCTGGTAGGCCATCAGTCTGTAGAGGCTATACAGGATAGCTACCTAAGGAGCCCTAAAATATCTGTGCGTGAGCCCACATCGAACTGCACTGAATAGGTATGAAACTGGGAGAGTTTTCCTTTTATTTGGTGCATATTTCACATTTCTATCATCTTTTGTTGCTTTCCTGTGACCAGTCAAAAGTGCACCATGACTTTACAGAAACACTGTATTAAGCCAGGCAGAGAAAGAAAAGTATCATATGACCTCACTCATATGAGGAATCCAATGAACAATGTGAACTGAGGAATGGGAGAGAGGCAGAGAAGGGGTCAAAGAGTCCAGAGAGAAAGCGGTCAGAGGTAAAGGGGATGAGAAGAGGGGATCAAAGAAAGGAAAAACATTAGTGAAAGTATGTACACATAACAGAGAGAGATAGAGGGCAAGATAGTAAATCATGGAGGGAAGGGAGGAAGGTGGTGGGGGGAGGGGGCAAAAGGGATATCAAGGAGGATATGGGGGGGAAGGAAGAGAGATATATTCGGGGATCTACTTATAACTATGTAAACACAACAAATTAAAAAAAAGAGATGGAAGAAGGGAGACCAATAAGATATGATGCTTAGCGAATTCTTCTGCAATCCTAAAACATCCTGCCTTTTGGACTCAGTTTCCTCATATAAACAACAAACAAAGAACCTCTCTAACCTATCAGGTAGGCAGAGATTTGGTACATGTTAGGTTAATATTAGCAAAGAAGCTTTTGATGTTTTCTGACAAAAATGTTCCAAGACAGTGCATGCAAGGTGTTTTGTGTTTTTCCACTTTAGCATATTGGTTTATTATTCCTTAATCAGGATGATGGCCATAGGACGATGACCCCTTACTGTTGGAAGAGTCCATGCAGATCATCTAGCCTCTGGTGCCTGGAATGAGGTCCAAGGAAGACGTTTAAGCAGAGGCTGTGTGACCTCCGAAACCGTGCCTGATTTTTTTATGTATTTGTATGTTTTTGGAGGGAGGTCCAAAGCTTTCACAGATTTGGTGTCCCAATCCCCTGATTTTTTTACATGAAGAAGTTGAAGCCTAAAGAGAACATGTGTGGTTTTCCAAAATAATTCAAACGTGGTTCTTTCTATTGTTAAGAGGCGCTTTTGGATAACTAACTCCTCTATTTTGTCCCTGTACCTTTTTAACCCATCTTTCATCTCTTGGAATCCAGTGGGTTTACCAAGAATTTCCAAAGCCTTTCTGCCACCCATATGCTATACTCTGCCTTGGAGCTAGGGTTGTTAGATTTATAAACAACAGCAGCAACAAACCAGCAAGGAAACAACAGTATGCATAGTTAAATTTACCTTAAACAACAAATAATTATTTAGTGTAAATATGTCCCATACCTGAAATCCACATTTAACCAGGCTATCCTCTATGGAGATAACAAAGCCAAATAGGTCATTACCCTGGAATGTAGAACATTTAAAGAGTATTCTCGTGTAATTGCTAAGTAAGGATAGAGTCTTCTGGGAACTGGGAGCAGGGCCTCCAACTTGGCCTATAAGTAATGGAGAGCCCCAAGAAAAGCACATAAATCCATGTCTCAGAAGTTAAGTAGTAATTTTCTAGGTTATGGGGTAAGAGAAACCTCTTCAATATGAAAAACAATGAAACTAGGGGTCAAAATACATTACCTTCCAGACCCAGTAAGAAATGCTGTGAAGGCCCTGTGTTGTGTGAAGGTCATGGTATCTGGGAGCTGGCAGTGGTCACCCAAGACACAGGGTGGTATAGGATCCCATGACACCTTAAAGGGAATTTAAAGTGGCTCTTCCTTAGTAATCTGTACTTATTACATTATTTGTTTTTCAATAATGATAATTACCAAAATAAAGTCAATCTGCATGACTTTATATTGCAAGTTCAATTGACATTGGATACAAAATTATAGAAAATGGAAAATTTCTTTACAAATAATTAAAAACTCAAGGTCACCAGACTATAAAATAATTACACTCAACATCTTGCATTCACGGTGACATTGTCATGACAGTTTCATTGCTTACCTGTCCTAACACCTTGTCTTCTGCAGAAGTCATTGCTAGGTTTAACTATGTTTCTTGTGACATTTTAGGCCTTATGTCTTTAAAAAACAAGTAATGTTGCTATGAAAGCAAGATGTTGAGTTTAATTATTTTATGGTCTGGTAACCTTGACTTTCTAATGATTTTATATTCAATAACTTAATTCACATTTTGCCAATTGTCCCAATAACTTATGATGGGAAGCATGTAGCTGTCAGCCTCTTAGTCTCTTAAATGGGGTCTGTGGGTCAAAATCCATACACATTTCCTGATTTTGATACTTAGGTTGTGGTACTGTCGGGGAATATTCTCATTTGTAAAGAATACACACTAAAGAATTCAGGAGAGCCCTGGCCGGTTTGCTCAGTAGTAGAGTGTCAGCCCTGCGTGTGGATGTCCTGGTTCCATTCCGGTCAAGGCACATAGGAGAAGCGACCATCTGCTTCTCCACCCTTCCCCCTCTTCTCTCTCTCTCTCTTTCTCTCTCTCTCTCTCTCATCTCTTTCTCTCTCTCTTTCTTCTCCTCCCCTCCCTCAGCCATGGCTTGATTGGAGCAAGTTAGCCACTGAGAGCTGAGGATGGCTCCATGGCCTCCACCTCAGGCACTAAAAAATGGCTCCAGCTACAACGGAGCAAGGGCCCCAGAGGGGCAGAGCATCGCCCCCTAGTTGGCTTGTCAGGTGGATTCGTTCAGGGTGCATGCAGGAGTCTGTTTCTCTGCCTCCCCTCCTCTCACTGAAAAAAATAAATAGAATTCAGGAGTGATAATCATCCAGGTTATGAATGAACTCTCAAATGATTTAGGAAAGATGTTCCTTATTATCTGAGCTATTGATTGTTTCAAGATAAAAATTAATAATGTATAGAAGAAGGAATATAGAATGTCCCAGGATAGGTTTTAAGTATTCTTCAATCTATTTGTTTTCTGTGCACATTTGCAGTGTAGTTGTATTCCCAGCTCAAGTTATTTTTTTACTAGATTTAGTCTTTGTGTTTGTAGTATTTTAACTTAGAGTTTGTAAAATTTTAAAGTAATAAAAAATAGAATTTAAATTAATATATTTAATTTTTATTTGTTCATTTTAGAGAGGCAAAGGGGAGAGAGCAAGCGGGGCGTGGGGGGAGCCGGAAGCATCAACTCCCATATGTGTCTTAACCAGGAAAGCCCAGGGTTTCGAACTGGCAACCTCAGCATTCCAGGTCGACGCTAAAGTAATATAGATATAATAAGTAGGTGATTTTTTTAAAGAGAGATAGGAAGGGAGATAAGAAGCATCAAGTTGTAGTTGCAGCACTTTAGTTGTGCATCGATTGCTTTCTCATATGTGCCTTGATGAAGAGGAGCTCCACCCAAGCCAGTGACCCCTTTCTGAAACCAGCAACCTTGGGCTTTAAACCAGTGACCTTTGGGCACAAGCCAGCGACCATAGGGTCATGTCTATGATCCCATGCTCAAGGCAGTGACCCTGTGCTCAAGCTGGCTAGCCCACACTCAAGCCAGATGAGTTCGTGCTCAAGCCTGCCACCTCGGGGTTTCGAATTTGGGGCCTCAGTGTAGTATCTCAGGTCAATAAATACTCTGTCCACTGCACCACCACCAGTCATGCTAGGTAAGTGGTTTATATACCAACAAAATTTCCATATCATTAAAAGCAACTGCTATAAAACAATTAGTGGACCATTTTGTAGTAATTTCTGAGTTGTGTAATACTTTGTGGTTCATTAATAATAAATTAATATTAGCTATTGAAACAATTTGTGTCATAATGAAAGTACTTATAGGTTTAAATTGGAAATTCAAAATGCCATTCTGTTTTTAGCAAACACATCTGAGAAGAGACAAACAACAAACCAGTTTCAAAGTATCAACTCTGACCAGTGTTTAAGATCAATGGTTCGTGATTTTTAATTTTAAGATACAGTCAGCATGTGAGTTAGAAAAGCAGTTTTTTGGAGCTGCTTATTTTATTTTACAGTTTATTTTAGAAATTGGGCAAAATAAGTCTTTATCCAATTTGTTTTGATTTCATAATCAATGTAGAACAATACACATCTCCCACTTAACATTAGTTAATACATTCTTTTTTTTTTTTTAATAAATTTTTATTAATGGTAATGGGATGACATTAATAAATCAGGGTACATATATTCAAAGAAAACATGTCTAGGTTATTTTGTCATCAAATTATGTTGCAAACCCCTCGCCCAAAGTCAGATTGTCCTCCGCCACCCTCTATCTAGTTCTCTGTGCCCCTCCCCCTCCCCCTAACTCTCTCCCTTCCTCCCTCCCATGTCCTCCCTCCCCCCCCCACCCTTGGTAACCACCACACTCTTGTCCATGTCTCTTAGTCTCATTTTTATGTTCCACCAATGTATGGAATCATGTAGTTCTTGTTTTTTTCTGATTTACTTATTTCACTCCTTATAATGTTATCAAGATCCCACCATTTTGCTGTAAATGATCTGATGTCATCATTTCTTATGGCTGAGTAGTATTCCATAGTGTATATGTGCCACATCTTCTTTATCCAGTCTTCTATTGAAGGGCTTTTTGGTTGTTTCCATGTCTTGGCCACTGTGAACAGTGCTGCAATGAACATGGGGCTACATGTGTCTTCACGTATCAATGTTTCTGAGGTTTTGGGGTATATACCCAGTAGAGGGATTGCTGGGTCATAAGGTAGTTCTATTTGCAGTTTTTTGAGGAACCACCATACTTTCCTCCATAATGGTTGTACTACTTTACATTCCCACCAACAGTGAATGAGGGTTCCTTTTTCTCCACAGCCTCTCCAACATTTGCTATTACCCGTCTTGTTGATAATAGCTAATCTAACAGGAGTGAGGTGGTATCTCATTGTAGTTTTGATTTGCATTTCTCTAATAACTAATGAAGCTGAGCATCTTTTCATATATCTGTTGGCCATTTGTATCTCTTCCTGGGAGAAGTGTCTGTTCATGTCCTCTTCCCATTTTTTTATTGGATTGTTTGTTTGTTTGTTGTTGAGTTTTATGAGTTCTTTGTAAATTTTGGATATTAGGCCCTTATCTGAGCTGTCGTTTGAAAATATCAGTTCCCATATAGTTGGCTGTCTGTTTATTTTGATATCAGTTTCTCTTGCTGAGCAAAAACTTTTAATTCTGATGTAGTCCCATTCATTTATCTTTGCCTTCACTTCTCTTGCCATTGGAGTCAAGTTCAGAAAATGTTCTTTAAAACCCAGGTCCATGATTTTAGTACCTATGACTTCTTCTATGTACTTTATTGTTTCAGGTCTTATATTTAGGTCTTTGATCCATTTTGAATTAATTTTAGTACACGGGGACAGGCTGTAGTCGAGTTTCATTCTTTTGCATGTGGCTTTCCAGTTTTCCCAACACCATTTGTTGAAGAGGCTTTCTTTTCTCCATTGTGTGTTGTTGGCCCCTTTATCAAAGATTATTTGACCATATATATGTGGTTTTATTTCTGGGCTTTCTATTCTGTTCCATTGGTCTGAGTGTCTATTTTTCTGCCAATACCATGCTGTTTTGATTATCGTGGCCCTATAATATAGTTTAAAGTCAGGTATTGTAATGCCCCCAGCTTCATTCTTTTTCCTTAGGATTGTTTTGGCTATTCGGGGTTTTTTATAGTTCCATATAAATCTGATGATTTTTTGTTCCATTTCTTTAAAAAATCTCATAGGGATTTTGATGGGAATTGCATTAAATTTGTATATTGCTTTGGGTAATATGGCCATTTTGATTATATTTATTCTTCCTATCCAAGAACAAGGAATGTTTTTCCATCTCATTGTATCTTTTTCGATTTCCCTTAACAATGCTTTGTAATTTTCATTATATAGGTCCTTTACGTTCTTTGTTATGTTTATTCCTAGGTATTTTATTTTTTTTGTTGCAATCGTGAAGGGGATTATTTTTTTGAGTTCGTTTTCTAATATTTCATTGTTGGCATATAGAAAGGCTATGGACTTTTGTATGTTAATTTTGTATCCTGCGACCTTACTGTATTGGTTTATTGTTTCTAATAATCTTTTTGTGGAGTCCTTCGGTTTTCGATGTATAGGATCATATCATCAGCAAAAAGTGATAGCTTTACTTCTTCTTTTCCGATATGGATGCCTTTTATTTCTTTGTCTTGTCTGATTGCTCTGGCCAGAACTTCTAGCACCACGTTGAATAAGAGTGGAGAGAGTGGACAACCCTGTCTTGTTCCTGATTTAAGGTAGAAAGTCCTCAGTTTTATGCCGTTTAATAGGATGTTGGCTGATGGTTTATCATATATGGCCTTTATCGTGTTGAGATATTTTCCTTCTATACCCATTTTGTTGAGAGTCTTAAACATAAAATTGTGTTGTATTTTATCAAAAGCCTTTTCTGCATCTATTGATAAGATCATGTGGTTTTTGTTCTTTGTTTTGTTGATATGGTGTATTACGTTAACCGTTTTGCGTATGTTGAACCATCCTTGAGATTCTGGGATGAATCCCACTTGATCATGATGTATTATTTTTTTAATATGTTGTTGTATTCGGTTTGCCAGTATTTTGTTTAGTATTTTAGCATCTGTATTCATTAGAGATATTGGTCTGTAGTTTTCTTTCTTTGTGCCATCCTTGCCAGGTTTTGGTATGAGGGTTATGTTGGCCTCATAAAATGTGTTTGGAAGTATTGCTTCTTCTTCAATTTTTTGGAAGACTTTGAGTAGAATAGGAACCAAGTCTTCTTTGAATGTTTGATAGAATTCACTAGTATAACCGTCTGGGCCTGGACTTTTATTTTGGGGGAGATTTTTAATAGTTTTTTCTATTTCCTCCCTGCTGATTGGTCTGTTTAGGCTTTCTGCTTCTTCATGACTCAGTCTAGGAAGGTTGTATTGTTCTAGGAATTTATCCATTTCTTCTAGATTGTTGTATTTGGTGGCATATAATTTTTCACAGTATTCTACAATAATTCTTTGTATTTCTATGATGTCTGTGGTGATCTCTCCTCTTTCATTTTGGATTTTATTTATTTGAGTCCTGTGTCTTTTTTCCTTGGTGAGTCTTGCCAAGGGTTTGTCAATTTTGTTGATCTTTTCAAAGAACCAGCTCCTTGTTTTATTGATTTTTTCTATAGTTTTTCTGTTCTCTATTTCATTTATTTCTGCTCTGATTTTTATTATCTCCTTTCTTCGGCTGGTTTTAGGTTGTCTTTGTTCTTCTTTTTCTAGTTCCTTAAGGTGTGAAGTTAAGTGGTTTACTTCGGCTCTCTCTTGTTTGTTCATATAGGCCTGAAGTGATATGAACTTTCCTCTTCTTACTGCTTTTGCTGCATCCCAGAGATTCTGATATGTCGTATTTTCATTTTCATTTGTCTGTATATATCTTTTGATTTCTGCGCTTATTTCTTCTTTGACCCATTCATTTTTTTAGAAGTATGTTGTTTAGTTTCCACATTTTTGTGGGTTTCCCCCCCTCTTTTTTGCAGTTGAATTCTAGTTTCAAGGCTTTATGATCAGAAAATATGCTCGGTACAATTTCAATTTTTCTAAATTTGCTGATATTGTCTTTGTGGCCCAACATATGGTCAATTCTTGAGAATATTCCATGTACACTAGAGAAAAATGTATACTCTGTCGCTTTGGGATGAAGTGTCCTGTAGATGTCTATCATATCCAGGTGTTCTAGTATTTCGTTTAAGGCCACTATATCTTTATTGATTCTCTGTTTGGATGACCGATCTAGAGCCGTCAGCGGTGTATTGAGGTCTCCAAGTATGATTGTATTTTTGTTAGTTTTTGTTTTAAGGTCAATAAGTAGCTGTCTTATATATTTTGGTGCTCCTTGGTTTGGTGCATATATATTAAGGATTGTTATGTCTTCTTGATTCAACTTCCCCTTAATCATTATGAAATGACCATTTTTGTCTCTGAGTACTTTTTCTGTCTTGTAGTCAGCATTATTAGATATGAGTATTGCTACACCTGCTTTTTTTGGGGTGTTGTTTGCTTGGAGTATTGTTTTCCAGCCTTTCACTTTGAATTTGTTTTTATCCTTGTCGCTTAGATGTGTTTCTTGTAGGCAGCATATAGTTGGATTTTCTTTTTTAATCCATTCTGCTACTCTGTGTCTTTTTATTGGTAAGTTTAATCCATTTACATTTAGTGTAATTATTGACACTTGTGGGTTCCCTACTGCCATTTTATAAATTGCTTTCTGTTAGTTTTGTATCTAGTTTGATTCTTCTCTTTTGTTTTTCTATCATTTGTTTTTGTTTGTTTGTGTTCCATACTTCTTTCCTCTGTTGCTACCTTTTTTAAGTCAAGTATTTTTGTGGTGGTTTTTTTAAGGGTGGTTACCATTAAGTAATGAAAAGGGTACCTACCATATTCATTGTAGTGCCCTATCTTATAAGTATTTCTGCACTTCATCATCCTTTGCTACTGTTAATCTCCATCCTCTCCCCCCTTTTTTTCCTTTGTTGTCACAGTTTAAGTTTGGTTTTATTGTGTTCTTGGTGGAGCTGTTACTTGTGGTGTTGTTTTCTTTTGTTCTTTGAATCTGGTTGGAAAACCCCCCTTAGTATTTCCTGGAGTGGGGGCTTTCTGTTGATAAATTCTCTCATCTTTTCTGTATTTGTGAATGTTTTTATATCTCCTTCATACTTGAAGGATAGCTTTGATGGGTATAGTATTCTTGGCTGAAAGTTCCTCTCTTTCAGGGTTTTAAATATTGGGGTCCACTCTCTTCTAGCTTGTAGAGTTTCTGCTGAGAAATCTGATGATAATCTAATAGGCCTTCCTTTATATGTTGTACTCTTCTTTTCCCTGGCTGCCTTGAGAATTTTTTCTTTGTCATTGGTTTGTGTCATCTTTATTATGATGTGCCTTGGAGTGGGTTTGTTGGGGTTAAGAAAACTTGGTGTTCTGTTTGCTTCTTGAATTTGAGGCTTTAGTTCCTTCCACAGGCTTGGGAAGTTCTCATCTATTATTTGTTTGAGTATATTCTCCATTCCATTTTCTCTCTCTTCTCCCTCTGATATACCTATTATTCTTATGTTATTCTTTCTGATGGAGTCAGACAATTCCTGTAGGGCTTTCTCATTTTTTATTATTTTTGAGTCTCTTTCTTCTTCTCTCTGTTGTGCCTCAAGTTGTTTGTCTTCTATTTCACTAATCCTATCTTCAATCTGGGCTGTTCTGTTAGCTAAGCTTGTTACCTCGTTTTTCAGCTCGTGAATTGAGTTTTTCATTTCTGTTTGATTTGTTTTTATAGTTTCAATTTCCTTGGTAATATATTCTTTGTGTTCATTGAGTTGTTTTCTGATCTCCCTATATTGCCTTTCTGTGTTTTCTTGTATATCTCTGAGTATTTTTAAGATTTTATTTTAAATTCTCTGTCATTTAGTTCCAAGGCTTCCAATATGTTAAGTCTTTTCTCCATAGATTTTTCCACATCTATTTGTGTTACCTCTCTTTCTTTTGTATCCATAATATTCGATTTCCTCTTTCTTATCGGCATCTGAGGATGGTCTTATTGATAGCACTAATTAGAATTAATAAAGAGTAAAAAGAAAAAAAAAAGGGTAAAACACCCCACAAAAAAAAACAGTAATAATTTATTATTTCCCCCTTTTTTTCTCTCTTCTCTTTTCCTCCTCTCCCCTCCTCAGGGAAATATCGTGCCTATAATGGAGGGCCTGATTTGGGGTGAAGAGTTCAAGGAGCAAAAAAAAGGGAGTAGGGACCTACTAAATGCAAAAAAAAAAAAAAAAGGAAGAAAATCTTGGACAAGCATAAGATGATTTGCTTGTAAGTGATGGTCAACTAAGAGATATAATGAGAGGGATAAGAGGGAATCAGAAAAAAGGACCAAAAAAGAATAATAAAGAAGAAAAAATAAAAATAATAAGTAAAAATCTGTTGTATTAAGTGGAGCGAAGACTAAATACAATGGAGACCTTGGGTTGGGAGGACCCAAAATGCCACAAAAATAAACAAACAAGAGAAAAAAGAAATAAAAACAAAAGCAAAAAAGAGAAATAAAGCCAAAAAAGCCTTGAGTCCCAAATTGACTAATTTGTTCGTGATTGAGGATTATATGGGAGGAAAGTAAAATGAGAAAAGAAAAAACGAATAGAAAGGAAAAATAAGAAAAAGAGAAAAACGAAGGAAGAAATAAAATAGGAGGAGAAAAAAACAAAATAAAGCAAGACAAAAAAAAACAAAACAAAAGAGGAGAGAGTGAGAGTTAAGTGTTTTGGAGTATAACCTTAAAGGAGGGTGAGGATGAAGAAGAAAAATAAAATGCAACACTCATGGGTAGTGTAGTTCAAGAAAGGGGAAGCATAAGATGGGCAGAGAATAGAAGGACCGAGGTGGAGGAAATAAAGGCAAAAAGATAGAAGAAACAAACAACAACAACAACAAAAAAAAATTAGTGGATCAAGTTGTAAAGTCTGTGGGTTTTTCTTGATTTTGAGAGGTTAACTTCTTCCTTTTTCTTTTCTCTCCCTCTTCCTAGTCGGTGACTCTGTACCCCAGGCTCTGCCCCTGTGTCACTCTTAGGTAGGGATTTGCAGTTGATGGGATTCTATGGCAATGTCATATAATTGGCTTTAGTCTTGCTGGAAGTAAAGGCTTGTTGGCGTTTGCAGGGCCCAACGATGAGAGAGTTTGCTTTCCTGGATTCTCTCTCCTAGTCCCCCCTTTCTGAATTAGCAGCCTGGTGATCCAGCTATAAGGCTGCAACTGCTTCTGCCTGGGGAGTAAGAGGCTCAAAGAGCTGAGAAATCCCCACTCTATCCCCACTCAGTGCAAGGCTTTGGGAAAGGCTCTGAGAGTCAGGGCTTCCAGTGTAATCAGGCGGGGGTGGGAGTCAATTGTTGTCAAGGTGACTGTTCAGCGCCTATCATTTAGTTGGACCTCTCAACCCAGGCTTTCCACACTTTGTAGCCTGTTTTTGCAGGGAAGAAGAGGCACTAGTCTCTGCTTACGACTAGTGTAGTGTAGACCTTATTATCTGCCAAGTCCTTCTTGTTAGCGTTTATCCCTGAATATGGAGGCTCTATCAATCAGAAGTTGCCCCCGCCCCTTTAGCGAGAGGCACTAAAAAATATCACGCCTCTTGTCTTGGATCGCTGAACTGAGAGAGATCTTATCAATTAGAACCGAGGGTGCGCAGATTTTATGGGTTAAGCTAATTTCAGTGATTGGGTCGCAGCTGTGCTTCCGAAGGTATTTTTAGGCTGCCTGCGCGCGCCCCTCCCCCAACGCTTGATTGTTAGCTTGAATGGCTGGGTGAGGTACCCCGCCCACGGAGAGAATCTCCCAAGCCTCTCCCGCTCGCCCTGCCGCTGGCGGCTGGACCGCACCAGGCGCAGGATAATGGAGCCCCCTGGGTGTGCGGGCCAGCAGGGCGCCCTGGGCGCGTGGAATGCCCAAGGCACGCGCGCGAATGGGGCGCTCCGGGCACCGGCGGCCGGCGACCCCCACTCGCAGTGTGCGGGCCGCTGGGAACGTCAGCGGTGCTCAACCCGACCGGGCGCGCGCACGGCGGCTCGTGGCGGCCACTCGCGGTGGTGGTTTGTGGCGGCCACTTGCGGCAGCGGCTCGCGGGGGCTCGCAGCGGCTCGCGGTGGCGGCTCGCGGTTCCCAAGTATATGGACTGACTCACCGCAGGCGCACTCCCTCACGGCTTGAATGAGAGTCGCTGCGGTAGCTTCCTCCACACCCTCGTCTCTCAGATTCAAGTGATAACAGTCCTTTTGCTTTCAGGTTGTGTGGAACTCCGGAATGCTCCGAGGATAAATTTTTCTGTTTCTAGTTGATAAATTTGTTGTGATTTAGGGGAGAGCTGTAGGACGCGCTTCTCACGGCACCATTTCTGTGACGTCACTCCCAGTTGATACATTCTTGAATCTCAGATGTTCTAAACAAGAACAAAGTGTCGTCTTTTCCCCATTATTTTCAATGATAAACTTATTGTACATTATATGTCAACAGAAAATCTCCATCCAACTTACTAAGACATAATTACAACACAGTGAAAAGCCTGCATGTGAATAACAAACTCATGGAGGGAAAGAAAATGCCTAAAACATTGCTTCCTGATCACCCAGCAATTAGAATGCTGTTAAGCAACATTTATTCTGTATTCTACAACACAGAGGTTTGCATGTGATACTGCATTTACACTGTAACATAGTGGTAAATGGATCTACTGGAGAAAATGCAGGCAGATGTTTTCAAAAAATTAAGGCAATTTCCTGCAATTATACTAACCAAGAGAGGTAGACCCGTGGAGCTGACAGAACCTGAGGATATGGCACTGTATATGCTTCTGGTTCCTGATAAATTTTCAGAGGAGGTGGCTGACACCACCAGCTGAAAAGATTGCCACTCGGTGTTTTTGTGTATCAGTTTCTGTGTAGGGCATGTGGCCTCATGACAAGAACAAGACAGCGCTACTTATGTAATTTTATTTTTAAATTTTTATTCATTAATTTTTAGAGAAAGAGGAAGGGACAGAGAAAGAAACATCAATTTGTTGCTCTACTGATCTGTGCACTGATTGGTTGATTCTTGCGTGTGCTCCGATCAGAGATCAAACTCACAGCCTTGGTGTATTGCTACAATGCTCTAACTGAGCCACCTGGTTCAGGTATGCTTATGCAATTTTAAACAATGGTTTTGATCTGATGCTCTTCCTGATCTTCATCACAGTCTTCCTCACACTCAGCAGCCGATAATCTCACAGCAGGTTTTAGGAGCGCTCCAGAATTTTGTTCACTATTTCTTCCAAGCCAGCTGCTTATGCAAGAGTCATGACTTTCTCTGAGCATCCAGCACCTCTATAGAGCCTTTGAAACCAGCCACAAATTGCAGGGTTAATATAATTTCTTCCATAACCACAACTGTTTGTAGAAAAACTCTTTGTGGCCATGGCCGGTTGGCTTAGCAGTACAGCGTTGGCCTGGGTATGGAAGTCCTGGGTTCAATGCCCAGTCAGGGCACACAGGAGAAGTGACCATCTGCTTCTCCTTCCCCCTCATTTCTCTCTCTCTGTTCACCTCTCACAGCCATGGCTTGATTGGTTCGAGTGCATTGGCTCCAGGTGCCGAGGATGGTTCCATGATCTCCACCTCAGGCACTGATATAGCTTGGTTGCTGATCAACGGAGCTGTGGCCCAGTTGGGCAGAGTATTGCCTGGTAGGGGCTTAGGGGTGGATCCTGGTCAGGGCACATGTGGGAGTCTGTCTTTGCCTCCCTGTCTCTCGCTTAATAAAATAAAAAAATAAAAGAAAGAAAGAAAAACTCTTTGTTATGGCTTGTCAATGATAGTGAAGGTTTTATTATCAATAGCAACCTGGGCTAGGTTTGGGAGTGGTTTCCTTAAGAACATTGGCAAAGTGTTTGGATTAAGAAATATGTATTGTATATCCTACAAATGTTGGGCTCTATTGCAAAAGCAATACACAGGGTGTGCTGTGGATTGACCCTGCTGAAGGAGGCTCATTATTTTCATGTATTAGGAGTTTGTTATATTGATTTTAATTTTAAAAGACTGGTTTATGCCATCTACTAAAAATTGTCATAATAGACAACAAATGGTCCATCCTTGGATCAGTCGACAAGTTAATATATGTTTTTAATTTTGAAAATAATAAAGATGTCAGTAATGTTAAAGGCATCCCTTTGGTTGTGGGGATGCACAGCCTGAACATGGTAGCCAGCTGTCAGAATTGTAGATCTATTCATTTGGTATCCCATCAACCAGCTTTGCATGGCTTGAGGGGGACTTAGAAGCCCCGTTTCCTGACTTTTTCAGGTGTCCAGACACCTACCTAACCTCCTTTATTAACCTATTGCCAGGCTTGCAGGAGAGTAAGTGCATTTCTCTTACTGTCCCACAGGAAAGCAGACAGCAGCTGCCCACACATGTGGCATCCCCTCATTGCCACCTGATCCAGGACCCACACAAAACATTCTCCTCTCCTGGGAAGTTGCTAGGTCAAATTCTAAAACTAAGCCATTTTTGGTCACAACATCTGTTTATTTTTCTCTCTACCTGAACCTTTCTGGGTGATGACCAGCTCTCCAAAATGAAGCTCATTGTCATAAGCTGGGATTCTGCTTTCTCATGCCAATGAAATAAAGTCACGTGTTTTCCCCCACGGCTAGTTTATCGGCCTTGTTTTGTTAACCTGGAAGGAGCCTGCAAAAACTGGCTTTGACTTTTTGGAGCACTAAAGGCTAAAAGCATTTTTGTGATGATATTGATTTAAGTGAAATCTGATTTTAAAGCTCTGGGCTGGAGAGTCAGAGCCGAAAGGTCCAGTCCCCCAGTGGCCACTGTGTGGGTCAGCAGACCCAGAACTGACTGACTTCTGTTTTCTTGAATTGTCATAGTGTGTTTCTTTAAAAATCATCTCTACTTTCTCACTTTAGACATTAATCCTGGGAGTTAATGGTTAAAAAACAAAGTGCGCTATCTCTCTTTTTAAAAGTATTCTCCTAGGGGAGGTTTGAAAGATAATCCAGTGAGGTGCATGAAGAAAATATTAGAAGTTTTATTTCTATTGGATTTCCATGTTATCCTTTTAAATGCTTCTTTGGGTGTTATTTATAATGAACATAATATTTTAGTGCATTGCACAATATGCATATATAAACAAACATACTTACATGGTAGTATGTTCTTAAAACTTTATTTGAGGCTGAGAAGTACAAATGAGACATGTTTGGAGGTCATTCTTCAGAGGACCCAGATATTTCCCCAGGTTCCATTTTCCTCTGTCCATTCTGGGAGCATTAGATCCCCTTTGCTACCGCATCTGCTCCCTGAAATACACCCTATGCAGCGGATACCATCCTTAACCCAGGCAGGTGCAGTGGGCGGTGCTGGGATTACCTTAAGGCAGGGGTCTCAAACTCGTGGCCCGCGGGCAGCATGCGGCCCGCAGAACAATTTTGTGCGGCCCGCAGACTAATCCACGAAGTTCAAAATATTTTGGATAAAATTAAGTAAGCCTAGGGGCCTACTTGTATTTTTCATTTCTCTAGCATCCTAGCTAGATATTAGCTTAACAGCAGTTGTGATGCGAACTACAGTTTCTGGTCGTTTTGTGACACTGAGTAAACTGCATGTACGATTGTGCTTGTTGTACTGATTTTTTTTTGTTTTCAACTGCAGTGAGAAAAGTGTTGCGCAACAGTTGCCTTTTGTAGACCTAGTGCGGCCTGCCGAATGGCTGTGATCTTGCTCTGCGGCCCACATGCTGAGTTGAATTTGAGACCCTGCCTTAAGGGAAAAGGGTAGGCCTTGTGGGTTGTTTCACCTCTGCTCCCATGGTGGGCCCCGTGTATTAAACAGCTAGTGTACCCCATGTTGGCAAACACAGGTTTTGTAATCAAAGTGGGTATAGACACTAGCTGGCCCCTCAAGAGCAAGGTGGTCTTGGAGAGTTGTGTGACTTCTCACCAAGACTTAGTGCTCATCATAATATGGGGGTAAAAACAGTGCGACCTTCAGTGGGCTGTTGTGTGGCTCCTGAGATAATAAGGCTCAGGTGTTCAGCAGTATTATTACTCATGAAAACAGAACTCATTATTGAGAGGACTTTAAAGCTAAATCTCTTTGCCTGGATATCCAAGATTAACCTGTTTTAGAATGAATTCTGCCCTGATCAGATAGCTCCCTAACTGTTAGAGCATCGGCTTGAAGCACAGAGGTTGCCGGTTTGATCCCAGGTCAGGGTACATACAGGAATAGATTGATGTTCCTGTCTCTCTCTTTCTCCCTTCCTCTCTGGCTAAAATCAATAAATTAAAAAAAAATTTAAATGAATTCTGCACTACTATGAAGAAATATTCAGCTGGCTGCTGGTGGGTTTCTATCTGAATCCTTTCTGAGCTTTTTAAGATCCTTCCTGGTGAAAAGTTCTCAAGGAAAACAAAGTAGAGAAATACTTTCTCCAAAGGATGTGGGGAAAGTGGTTAACTGTGAAAATTAATAGTGCTTTAGACATAGAAGATGCTTAATGAAGCCTATGATAGACTGTATTCTCCCAAAACTCCTATGTTAAAACCTAATGCCCAAGGTGACAATATCAGGAGGTGGAGCTTTTGGGAGGTGATCACAAGGGTGGAGCCCTCATGAATAGGGTTAGTGCCTTTATAAAAGAGAGCCTAGAGAATTCCTTTGACCCTTCAACCAGGAAACAATAAAGATGGTCAATGGTGAACCTGGAAGGAGGCAAACAGCCATGATATATGCCAGGACCTTTATCTTAGATTTCCCATTTCCAGAACTGTGAAAAATACATGTTTGTTGTTTAAGCCACCTAATCTATGGTATTTCTGATATAGCAGCCTGCACTGACTATGATAAGCTTATTGCTGATATCTAAAAATAACACAAATAGGATAATAAAAAGGCAAAGTGAGGACAATGACATGTAATTAACATCAATTCTCCTCTATAAAGAGCTTCTTTAGATTTTGAGTAAAGTATAATTAAAAACAAACACCAGTAAGATGTCTAAATGCTCAATTTCTCTTCCTATTAATTTTCTTCCAGAGCAAAAGAAAAGCTATAGGCAGGTTTTTGCTGCCACTGAACATAGGAGGGCCAAATCCCAAATGAGGCAACCTTGGGGTTTGTTTTGATTGTGATGTGTGGAATTATATACAAGCTCTGCTTGTTTCTTCCAAAGGATGCTTTATTGTAAGGTTGCAAATATATCTCAGTCCATCAACTATGGTACACAAAAACAGATTTTGAGTTTTCTTAAATGTGGCTAAATTTCTTGCAAATTTAATTTTGCCTACTGGTTAGTCAGTTGTGCACCCCCAAAACTCATATGCCTACAGTGACCAGTGTTTGGAGATAAGGCCTTTAAATAAGTGAAGTCAAATGGGGTCATTAGAGTGGCTTCAGTCCAAATGACTGGTATCTTTATAAGAAAGGGAGATTTGGACACAGACAACATCTACTGAAGGACAGCCATGTGCACAAACAGGGAGAAGATGCCCTCTGTGAGCCAAGAGGGAGGCCTTGATAAAAAATCACCCCTGCTGACACCTTGACCTTGGATTTCCGAGTTCTAGAGCTATGAGAAATAAGTGTTGTTTGTCTTAGCCAGCCAGTCTATGGAACTCTAGGGTGCCTTGAGCAGACAGAAACATCTGTGGTTCAGAAATGGTCTCTTTCAACTTGAGCCCATCAACATCCCCCCACCTCTGCTTTACTCTAAAATTTTGTTTCGGTTTGGGGGCTTGTGTGATGCTACTGTGTTGAGATCGGGAGGCTTAAGACATTTACCATTGAGACACTGCACAGTTGTTCCAAGGACTGGCAACATAATTTTCAGGGCCACTGCAAAATGAAAATATAAGGTTCTTTGTTGAAAAAGCATGAAAAGAGCATTGTTAAAGGTCTTAAAAGAGACAAATCATTCCTTTCTCCCAGGCTCTCCCCTTTGATTTGTCCAAGGTGGTACTTTTTCTTTGCTGTTTGATATTCTGTGTTTAAAAAATAACAAAAACTTTTTAAGTTTAATCATTAGCATGAATTTCACTGTTCATCTTTATACTGTACAATGCTAACTCATATGTAGACTCGCCAAAATGGTTGGTACAGGCATATGCATTTTTTCCTTACCTGAACAGTGGCAATCCTGCACAAAACTAGCTCAACTGTTCTTATTCTACTTTTTTAAAAAAATATGTTTTAAAATTAGTTGTTCATTGATTGCTTCTTATAAGTGCCTTGACTGGAGGTCTTAAGCTGAGCCAGTGACCTTTTGTGCAAGCCAGTGACCTTGAGCTAAAGCCAGCAACCATGGGTTTCAAGCCCGTGACCCCACACTCAAGTTGGAGAACCTGCACTCAAGCTGATTAGCCTGTGCTCAAGCCTGCGACCTCAGGATTTCTAACTGGGGACTTCAGTGTTCTAGGCTTACACTCTACCCACTACACCACCACAGGTCAGGCTACTCTATTTGTTGATACACACATATTATACTAACCTTCCAACCTTTGGCTTACTGATGAATAAGGACTAGCTCAAAGGACAGAAACAAAAGGTTGCTCTCTCTTCCATCTTATTCTATGTGACCATTTTCAGCATGAGTGATTGGGTAACACAGGGCAGTACGATGAATAAGAAAGGTTATGATAAGGTTCTTGGTTGTTCACAAAAGACTATTGCCCTCTCTCTACATTCAAAGCAAGTTCTGTGTTGCAGAGAAAATGTGCTCTTGTTCCCTTAGTCAAAGGTGAAAAATGCTTACCTTGAGTCTCACTGAACCCCACATAGTGTGTCCACTCAACACTGTGCTCACCAGGCAGGGGAACACTATATGTAAATGAGGAGGCAAGAAATGTGGTGCACAGACACACAGGGCTGTCCCTTCTGCTCAAGCACATGCTCCATTCCCATCCACTTCACTCACATAACACAAGTTCAAAACTAAAATTACTAAGAATGTCAAGACTGTGACAGCAGAACATTAAACCTACCAACAGCACCTTCTGAGGGCAGGGCTTTCTGGAGGTGGAGCTGTCTGGGTGGGGCCTTCTGGGTAGACTGGACTGGGCCTCTGGGGTGAAGCCTCCCAGGGGTGTACTCTTATGGGTGCAGGGGTAGTTTTGGTGGGTGGGAACTCTAAGCAACTATAAGAATTGACATCTACCTTGCCTGGCCCTCCATTCCCTCTCTTCAGAGACCTTCATGCTTTGGAGACTAGAGTCAGAACTGAAGAAGTATGGTCAGTTGTTGTAGAGCAGTAGTGGGATGGTGCCTTTTCAATAGTGAATGTTTTTTTCTAATTTGTTTTCAAACCCCTTCTAATCCCCAGGCTTTCTCTTATAGATCAGTACATGGCTGGACTTTCAATTGGGTTCAATGGTTTCGTGAGTCTCTGCAAAAACCTACTGTTCAGGAGGATAGTGCTGCATCTTGAGATAACTATAAATATATATTAACTGCATTTATATGTTATATATACACTTAGCTCTATATTTACATATAGAAATATAAAATATAAATGTTATTTAAAATACAGCTTTGCCCTTTATTTTGGTAAGATGGAACTCATTGCATGGAAGAGGTTTTCCTCCTCTCCATGGTGACAATTAAACAGTCTCTTAATTAATGCTCATAACATTCCCACTTTCAGATGTTACAAATAAAGTTCAACAAAGCCCAATTACTTACCTTACGTTATATATGGTCTCTCGCCTAGGTTAGTAGCCCAGTGTGGGGATAGACTGAGTCTCTTTGGCCAGGGAGAGAAAACCAGAAGTTAAAAGAATAACAAGTCTTGACTAGTCTCTCTTTTTGGGCCAAAGGGCTCTAGAAAAAGTCCTAGAGCTCAAAGATAAGCTGGCTGGGCAGCATTGGGAAAGCAGAAGTCTCCAAGCTGTAGAGGGGTGTGGGCATCCCCAAGAAATCCTCAGTCTAGGGCAGTGCTTCTCAACTTGTGGGTCGCGACCCCGGCGGGGGTCGAACGACCAAAACACAGGGGTCACCTAAAGCCATCAGAAATACATGGCAACCCCTGTGTTTTGGTCATTCGACCCCCGCCGGGGTCGCAACCCACAGGTTGAGAACCCCTGGTCTAGGGAGTACTGGCATTTCCTTTCTGCCAATGTGTAGGCTCCCTCCACCTGATACCTGCCTGCCCACTAATCACTCTTCCCCTTATCATGGCATTCTCTGGAAAGGGCCTGATAAGTACATTCAAACTGCAGAATTATAGCAAATGAGGTAACATGTTGACACAGCCTGGGAGCTTCTGATTATTATGAGAGGCCAAGTCATCATAGGACAAATTAATACATTTTGAGAACCAGCAATAGGACTCTAAGAGTAATGTAGGGCTGGGGGGTCATTATAGATCCAGAAATATTTTGGGAAGTCCCTTTTTGCATCCCCATCATTCTTTTTTGTTTCCAAGTAAATGCTCTTTAGGTTTTTGGAAAGAGATAAGGATAACATAATGGACTGTGGGAGACCACTGCAGCTTAACCATACTGATGGTTTGAAGGATGGTTACTTTCCTGCATAGGGGACAGAGCTGAAGGAGAACATATGAGGTAGCCCATCTGCCCTGGAAGTACATAACTACAGCCAGCAGTCACTCCTCAGCACAGCCACTGTGGTTTAGGCATTGCCAATTGTCCCTAAATTGGAGTGGTGTGGGGAGCAGGGGACAGTAAAAAACCTACTGGTGGCTGCCATTAAGAGTTCATACACTGTTGGTGGGAATGTAAAGTAGTACAACCATTATGGAAGAAAGTATGGTGGTTCCTCAAAAAACTGAAAATAGAACTACCTTATGACCCAGCAATCTCTCTACTGGGTATATATCCCAAAAACTCAGAAACATTGATACGTAAAGACACATGCAGCCCCATGTTTATTGCAGCATTGTTCACAGTGGCCAGGACATGGAAACAACCAAAAAGCCCATCAATAGATGACTGGATAAAGAAGATGTGGCACATATACACTATGGAATACTACTCAGCCATAAGAAATGATGACATCGGAACATTTACAGCAAAATGGTGGGATCTTGATAACATGATACGAAGCGAAATAAGTAAATCAGAAAAAACCAGGAACTGTATTATTCCATACGTAGGTGGGACATAAAAGTGAAACTAAGAGACATTGATAAGAGTGTGGTGGTTACGGGGGGGAGGGGGGAATGGGAGAGGGATAGGGGGTGGGGAGGGGCATAAAGAAAACAAGATAGAAGGTGACAGAGGACAATCTGACTTTGGGTGGTGGGTATGCAACATAATTGAACGACAAGATAACCTGGACTTGTTATCTTTGAATATATGTATCCTGATTTATTGATGTCACCCCATTAAAAAAATAAAATTATTAAAAAAAAAAAAAAGAGTTCATTCTGGTCCATGTCTCTGAGTCTCATTTTGATGTCCCATCTATGTATGGAATCATATAGTTCTTAGTTTTTTCTGATTTACTTATTTCGCTCAGTATAATGTTATCAAGGTCCATTCATGTTGTTGATCCATTGTCATCATTTCTTATGGATGGAGGAGGTGGAAGAGGGGAGGGGCACAAAGGAAACCAGATAGAAGGTGACGGAAGACAATTTGACTTTGGGTGATGGGTATGCAACATAATCAAATGTCAAAATAATCTGGAGATGTTTTCTCTGAACACATGTACCCTGATTTATCAATATCACCCCATTAAAAATTAATAAAAAAAGAGTTAAGTCTGGGATGAGACTGCCTGAGTTCTAATTCTAAGCATCAGTTTTATCACTCAGAAAATGAGGATGATAAGAAAACTGACCGCACAGTGTTGTGAGAATTAAATTGGATGCTCCTCATAAGCCATCTGGCACAGTCCCCAGAATACAGAGGCACCCATAAAAGGTGATTATCATTTTTATGGGCCTCCATTGTTCAGCCTTCCAGAAAGAAATAAATGGTGCCTCTGAAAAATACCAACTACTGGGAATGTTAGGAGAAAGTGCTGTCTGTGCCGACCTACTTAGAATGAAGTGAGAATTCCTTTTGTTTCAGCCTTGTTGAAAATTTTCTAACCTGTTAGCTCTTCTGCTTTAATAATTAAAGAAATGTTAGAGACCAGCATTGTTCTAATTGAGCTGCTCGTTTTAACCAAGGGCATTATTAATCCCAACATTAGTGCTTATAAAAATATACAGCAAATAAAGATAGAGGAATGGTTGGAGGTTACAGTAACAATGCGTGTGCGTGCGTGTGTGCACGTGTGTGTGCTATGTGGGTTCGTAGGTGTCTGGCCTTTCACAGACAACCTTGGAAGAACCATCTTTTGGTCATTCTCACTGTGAGAAACTTGAGGAACAGATGTGGCTATAACAGTAAATCTACACAATATATCAATCAAATAACCTAGATAGAATTCGACCCTGAAACTCCAATATATACTTGAAGTTTTGTGAGAGCCAGCATTAGGTTTGTAAATTTAGGAATGCCAAAAAGGTCTCTTCTCTAGCAGAGAGCATCTCTCCCTGTTTCTTAGAATACCTGAGTTTCTACCACTAAGGAGTTTATTATTTTGTGTTAAACACCAACCTCTGCTGCAGTTCTTCCTTTAAAGGCAAACGGACTTTAGGGATGGTCCTCAAATCAGATCTCTCTCATTTTTGGAGGACGAGGGGGCTGGAGGTTGGGTGTGCTTAGAGGGGGCAGGGAAAGGACACCAGAAGATTGTACACCATTGTGGGCAGGACTTGGTATCAGCTCTGACTTTATAAACAATCCCATTTTCTTAGAAAGTTAAAAGCTAATTTCCAATAGGTATTTTTTTCTTCACTCTAAATGTCTCAAAATGTTCACTTGTTAAAAAAATAATTGACTTCAAGCCCTGGGAATAAAAGGTAGGTTTAAACACTAATCAGAGTTGTTTGTGCTGCTTTAGAGGGGTCTGGCTGCACTAAATTATTTCGTGGGGATATTAATTATCTGAACCACTCAGAAGAGGAAAAAAAATCTTGTGATAAGAAACCATTTACCTACATCTTTTAGTATCCCTTGGCCCTTCCCTTAAATTCTCACTAGCTTCCTTAGCTGGCGTGGACTCCTCATCTATCACTACAGTCGTTCTCTTGAACTCTTACTGTCCTTCATACACACCTGGCAAAATCCCACTCTGGTAAAAACCCAGCCCTCTGTGATTATGCATCTGCCCCGGACAATTAATGGAGTTGGAGAAAAATGAATCATGCTGGCAGGTTTCATATTAAGTGCTTGACCATGAATGCAAATGTTGCTTCAGTCAGCTGAGTGTCTCTCTCTTAGAGAACCGTTTTAACTATTTTACACCATCTTTTCTCCAACCCCTAACTCAGGGATCCTCAACTCCAGCTGCACAGTTGCATCACCTAATAACCTTTAAAACACACCAGTGCCCAGGCCGTACCTCCAGAGAATCTGATTGAATTTGTGTGAAACAGGGTCTGGATACGAGTCTAAAATTCTCCGGGTGATTCTACCATATAGCCCAGATTAAGAACTGAACACCTTCAGATGAAGCTGATGGCCTTTCTGGTGACTTTACTGAGAAAGTCAAATGAATGAGGAAAGGAAACCCAGAGTCTCCCACCAGTCCACCTGAATGGGGCCTCTACTCCACTCCCTTCTGAGCTAAAGAGCCTCAAGCCCCATCAACTGTGCATTCCAGCCCATCACCACTCAAGCAACCAAGGACCTAGTTTTAGTAATTGTTTCCTTTCTCCACCATCTCTCTGTTGTATCCTTTCTGTTGAATCTTTCCCACAACCATTCAAATATTTCCTGATGTTAAGAAATCTGTTCCCCAAACCCCAAACTAAATCAGGCACTCCTTTTCCTGTCTTTTGCAACAAAAACTCCTCAAAACTTGTCTTTACTTAATGCCCTCATTTCTTCTCCATTTTCTGAAAGCCATTCCAATCAGTTTCATCCCCTCATTGCCAATCCCCTGGCTAATTCTCAGCCTTCATCTCACTAAATCTCTCAGCAGCATTTGACACAGTTACTCCCTCCTGAAAATACTGTCTTAGCTTCTAAAATTCTACTTTGTCTCCCTTCTCCAACCTTCTCAGTCTTCTGGAGGTAGTTTCTTCCCACTTGCTCCAGGACTCGTCCTCAGATTTCCCTTTGTCTATACTCAATCCCTGGGTGATTTCATCCATTACCCACCTTGTACCTGATGAGGAGTCCACACTTTTAACTTCATCTAGACCTGTCCTGAAAATCCAGATCCCTCTCTTCCGCTGCCTGCTTTCCAGATCCACTTAGATGTGTTAAATCCACATTCAACACAGAGTTTTTACTCTTCCTGTCCAATCTCGCAGCTCTTTCAGTAGCTGGAGCAAACACACTATGCAGTTATTCTTGACTCATCTTTTTCTTTTTTTTTTTCCTCATAGCCCAAATTTAATTCTTCGGTAGAAGCTGTGGGTTCTCCCTTCCGAAGATATACTAAATCTGGCCAGTTTTCATCACCTCCATCACTACCACACTGGTCCAAACACCATCTTCCATGGCCTGGTCGCTTGCAGCAGTATTCTAACTCTGCTTCTGGATTCCACCTGTGCTGTGCTCCAGTTCATTTTCCACTTAGCAGCTCGAGTGGTGCACTTAAAGTACAAGTCAGACCTTGTTACTTCTCAAAGCAGTCTAGTGGCTTGCCGATTGCTCAAGATAAAATCCAGTCTTATAAGATGTAACACACAGATTCCTCTCGGATTTCCACTCTTAGCGCTTTGCTCAGCTCTCAGCCTCAGCGGCACCAGCTCTGTGGTGCTAGCTGAGTACAGCCAGTTGATGTACGCCTGCTTCAGGGTTTTGCACTTGTTTATTCTTCCTGAGCGCATGCAACTGGCTCTCTTAATCCATTCTAGGATCTGCCCAAATGTCTTCTCATCAGAGTGACTTACCCTGACCCCCCCCACACACACACTGCTGCCAACACCACCACAATTTCTGACCTTCTATTTCTATCGCTTATCAATAACTGACATATTACATACTTATCAATTTATTTGTCTTTTCTCCCCTCTGTACTTGAATGTAAGTGCTATAAAAACAGAATTTTTTTCTCACTTATTGTTATTGCTTAGAAGAGAACCTGGCACATAATAGGTATTCAATATATATTTGTTGAATTAGTGAATAAATGAATAAATAAATCAATCAGTCATTCAATGGAAATATCAATGCATCTCAGTCCCAACAAATAATTTTTTCCAAGAGTTTCCAATAGCATTGTCCTATGTCTTTTCTCTCTGTGTCTCTGAGTTGTCTCCTAGATAAATCCATCACAATAAAATTATTTTGAGCAAGGTGGATCTTTAGGTCCCCATGTCAGCTATGGACCCAAATGTCACACTGTGCCCTGCACATTTGCCTCCAACCTACTTCCCCACATGTTGTCTATGATTCAGCAGCTATAGCTCTTTCTTCTCTCCTCCCCCTCTCATTTCCAGAAGCTGCTCCTTGGTTCTAGTCCCATTCTTTGGGTGATAGAGGCAAGTTGGGAGAATCAACAGCTACCCTGACTACACCTCTGCCTCTTCCATCCACAGTGATCCAGTAAAACATGAACGTCCCCAATCTGACCTAGCCTTTACAGTCTGGGGCTGGCCAGACCTATCTGTGCCACCTTAGGATTTTTGTTTCCTGCAGCAGATTTGCCATGTGCAAAAGAAAAAAATTATAAAAAGTACAGATAGGAAGAAATATACTATATGTTATTGATTCTAAGATGCCCCTCCTTTATCATTTCTAGCATCAAGAATTGTCTTATTTTTTATGTCGAGCTGGTGGAAGTCCCTAAGAAGTTACCATAACTTGAACTTGTGTCAACTTTGTTACTTGACTATTCTTAGGACATGCCTGGTCATCTATATCCTTCGGCACTCCAGGCTACAAGCCTTTGAAGACCATTTGAGGAAGAAAAATAAATCTTGTAACTATGTAAAAATCTTGAGTAAGGCTGTGCAGAATGGAAGGACAGCAACTTGAATGACCTCCAAGTTCTTTTATAAGAAGTATGGCATGGCAGAGGCCCTGGTTGACTCAGAGAAACATATTGTGGGAAATGCCCCAACATCTAAAACTCTCAGTAAGAAAGTATATATGACTAGTGGAATTCTGAATGTGGTTTTAAGAAAACATTAACCAACAAAACTTATATTTTTATGTATGTCTTAGAGTGATACATGATAAAATTTTGTCTAAATAATTATCAAAGAGTTGTTGCAAGAAATTAAAATAATTAGTAATAAAGAACACATTGTATCATAGTTGAAATGGTAGCATTTTTCTGTCTTAGTGATACATAAAACAGTGGCACACTATAGTATGAAAGGAGGCCCACAAACAATAAAATATGGCTCTTAGCCCCAGTTACACAAAAGCAAAAAACCCTGGTTTAACAAAACCTAAAGAATCTACTATGCAAACAGATCATTTTTGCAACCTGGAGCTCTTTGGGAAGACTATATATAAACAAAAATTTGAATGTTAATCTAAAATTATTTAATTATATTACAAAAGTTATATTATTTGGAAGATGTTTTCAAATAACTCAAAATAAAAAGATGTCAGTGTAATATTGGCTCTATAATTATCCTCACAGATAATGTTCTTATAAAAGTTAATGATGTATAACCATACTGGTAACCTTAAGTAGGAGGTGGCCAGGCAGATGGAAAGCCATTGTTTTCTCCCTTTTCCTTTGCTTTCTCCACAATGAGAAGCAGCCACCTGTCTGCTGGAATATTTTTGGTTGGAATATTTTTACTTTTCTTGGTTGGAAACACTTGCTTAAACAAAGTAATATGCAAAAACACTTGGTTCTAAGCTGAAATAATCACCTATGTGACAAGCTTTGGGGTAATCATTTGATTTCCCAGTCTGTTTCTTCTGTGACCTATAATCCCTTTCTCAGGGATTGCATACT
The DNA here is from genome assembly GCF_036850765.1 of Saccopteryx bilineata. Classification (NCBI taxonomy): domain Eukaryota; kingdom Metazoa; phylum Chordata; class Mammalia; order Chiroptera; family Emballonuridae; genus Saccopteryx; species Saccopteryx bilineata. The sequence continues at coordinate 210,274,404 of NC_089490.1, forward strand.
GTGTGAGCTATAAGCACACTTGAGAGTCTAGAAAGCACAAAGACCCCACATTTCCTGGGAATTAATGCCACATAAGTGTAAATTGGGAAAAAGGAAGATTGTGTCCATTCTTGTAACTGTTATTGCTCTGTCTGTGCTTCCTATGGGTGTCCAAGCAATCCCTTGTTTCAAAAACATGCACTCACCTTAGCTGCTAACTTTTCACTTGGCTACCTGGAGAAGAGAAGAAGGAATTCTTTCCCTTAGATTCTACATCCTCTGGATTGCACTCATTATTTTTAATAGATAACACAAAATCTTATGAGAGTTGTGCATAATTCTTAATTCCAGAATTTGTACTTAAACCATGGAGTCTTATTTTGTTCTTTGCACCTTCAATCTACAGTTTTTGGTAAATCTGATAACCTGTATGTATCCTCTTCAAAATCTTTGGTTAGCACAGTGTATAAATATAGTATTTTTTCTCTTCTCCTGTGGCACAGTTCTTTCAAGACAATTGAAATGCTTTTCAAACAATTCCTCATTTATCAGGCAATCCATACAGTGAGCAATGTTATGTGAATTCCTTCCTTCTTATACATTGTCTTGCAGCATTTATCAAGAACTCATGCCTGTACAGTGATCCTGGTTTAGGAGTAGAAGCTACCTGTTTGTCCATTGACTTCAACTCGTGGCAGAATGGTCTCAGTACCTTCATTCTTTATGAATGCTTAGAAATAACAACATACCTTTCTGTTTTGTGTAATCACTTAGTTAATACTCAGTAGAATTTGTAAGCCCTTCATATCTTCGTGAATTTATTTTATTTCAGAGTGAAACTGACTTTATGACCCAATTTCCATCAAAGTGATATATTGCACTATTTGTGGGAGGGAAAGGAAAGCAAAAAAAAAAAAAAAAAAGACACTGATCATATGTATCAACAGGATGATTGCCACACACTCCTGACCAAGGAACAGGTGGAAGGAACGTTTAGGTTTTATTTTTATCAGAGTAATGAAGCTTGGATAATTGTGCTGTTTTTTAATTGATGAATTCGTCAAATATATGAGTGAAGGAGATATTGAAATAGTGGTGTTAAAATGATCTGTATTTTGGAAGTAGTAAATATTTTGAGAATAACTCCTTACCTAAATTCAGATGCTGCCACTCTCAAATTACAGGGGGATTGAAGCAAGACTGAGTTAAGCATCTGACTCCAGAAATGAATCGAGGAGGCCGGTTCCTACTTAGAGCAAGACTCTCAGAAGCCAGACAGTTCTGTGTTTATAGGAGAATGAGGCGCAGCCGGCCTCCACTCCCAGGAACAGCCGCAGCAGCCGCGGGGCCCCCGCTGACCTGGAGCATTTCCGCAACGCCTGGTTCAGTACCATCAGAAAGGACAGCTCCCCGGCGCTCTAGAGGTCTCCCTGAGCCGGAAGGGTTTGAGCAGGCCAGCGGGTCCGGGCAGCAGGAAGAATCCGCCGCAGAGGCGTTCCCCCAACCACATACACACGCGCGCGCGCGCGACAGCACAGGTCTTGCGGATAGCCATCCCGCGCGACATGTCCCTGTAAGCAACGGAACTGGCCAAAGCTGCAGCGGTCCTCACCCTCCCGCGGGCCCTGCCGCTCGCCCCGACATGCCACGCCCGGGTGAGGAGAGTGGGGCGTCTCCGGCTCAAGGCCCGCCCACCCCGCACGGCCTGGCTCCCCATTGGCCGGGCAGCTGGAGGTGCGAGAGGGCGGGTCCGCCCCTAGCAGCTCGCGCGGAGGAAGGTCGGCCAGCGAATACTGGGTGCCTTGGGAAGGTGCGGAGACGCGGCGGGCGCCGAGGAGACGCAGTGGCGGTAGTAGCAGCGGCGGCAGCGGCGCCGGGTCCCAGCCGCAACCCCTGCCTCCTGCCGCGGCCCGCAGCCGGCGGCGCCCGAGCTCCAAGGGCGCTTCCCTGGGCGCGGGGCCCGAAGTGGCCAAGACGGCGGGCCGGCCGGGCGCGGGGCGGCGGGCGTTGTGTTGCGGGCTGCGCTGGTGGGGGACGACGGGCCGCGGCGCGGGCCTGGGGCCCGGCGCGTGCGGCTGGGAGGCGCTGTGGGGGGCAGGCACGCGGGCGTCGGCCGGAGCGATGGCCGAGGGCGGCGGGGGCGCGCGGAAGCGGGCGCCGGCGATGCTCGAGGCGGCCCGCGCGCGCTACGAGAGCCTGCACATCTCGGACGACGTGTTCGGCGAGTCGGGCCCCGACAGCGGAGGGAACCCCTTCTACAGCACCTCGGCCACCTCGCGCTCCTCCTCGGCCGCCTCCTCGGATGACGAGCACGAGTGCCCCGGGCCCTCGCGGGCCCCTGGCGCCCCGCCACCGCCCTGTGTCCCCGCCGCGCAGGAGCCGGAGGAGGACGAGGCTGCCGCGGGCTGGAGCGCTGCGCTGCGGGACCGTTCGCCCCCGCGCTTCGAGGACACCGGCGGTAAGGCGCGGCCGGTGCGGTGTGGGGCGGCTGGGTATACCCTGGCACGGAGGCGTGAGTGCCGGGGCGGGAGAATTCTAGATGTTTTTGGGCCGGCTGGTGGATGGCAGCTGTGCGTTGCAGGAAGCAAATAAGACTGCGGGAGCCGGGGTTTAAGTGCGAGAATCGGACTGCGTGGGGCTCCGGGTGGGGGGCACGGGTTGCGACTTCCTACTGATGGAGAGAGTGCGTCAAAGGTCGGGGCTAGCACTTTATAATGACAAGGACATGGGGGTGGGAGGCTTTCCGCACTTTCTAGGAGTGTCCTCCTGCCCTGCAGCAGACGCCAGTCTCATCTGTGGGTATGCACCTCAAGGGTGGGTTAGAGGTAGGATTGCCTGCCTAGTTGACGGGATTCTGAAAATCTGAAATGACTTTGTATTGCTTGCTCCAGGCAAGCCCTGCCCAAATGCCAGGAGTGGGGCAGGTAGCAGTTGGAACGAGGCCCAGTGGCAGCGGAGGGAGTGTCCACCCCTCACTAGATTTTAGTTTTTCCCAGTGAAGTTGAGAAACTTTCACTGTCCAGGCCATTCAGGATCTTTTGTTAAGAACAGGAAGGAGGGGAAGGACCAGGTTAGCAGCATTAAGGTGTATGCTCCTATAGCAGAGGTACTTCCACGTGTGTTCTGCTCATCACATTGGTCACAGTCCAGCACGCAATATCTGGAGAAGATCTTAAGAGTGCTGGCAGATTAGGCTTCTTGAGAACCTTTTTACTGCCTATTTTTGCGGCAGTTGAGTTTTTAAACATCACTCAGCAGTCTCTGCCCTGTCGGAGAGATGAAGACCAGATATTTTCAGCTGGCCGCTGAGGCTTCTGTTCCTTGCCCTGTGACCTGCTGTGTCAGGCCCTTGATTCTGCACACTGTTTTGATGGGTTTCAGAAGTGTGTGCAACCGATGTTATTGAGTGCCAGGGAGTCGGTCGCTACACTGAGCATGCCGATGCTGGTCATGATGTGGCTCCTTCCTGTGGCTCTCCCAGACTGTTGTTCAACCAGACAGGAATACAACATGCAGGAGGCAGGCCCAACAGACCCCTGGTTGGTGCCAGGACTTGGATCTGGACATTGTGCTGCAGTGTACTGGTAGGCTGTTAGGGCTGGCTGGCCTCTCTAAGCAGGGAGTGGTCTGCAAAGCTCGGGCTGGCAGACTGCAGTCTGATGTGCGGGAGCTGCAGCTGGGCTTACAAAGGCCAACTTAGCTTGGCAGCACTTGGGGTGGCTAAATTAGAAACATCTTCTTATTTGGGTTTTAGCTGAGTTTTGGAATTTTCAAAGTCACATCACTCTGTGTACCCCTTTTATACTCTCTACCTTTTCTAAAATGTGATTAGATCTTCCAGCACTGGATAGCTGTTTCCTATATTGGTTCTTTAAGAATTGTGCCTCCCCAGAACCCAAGTGTGGCAGACTTCATGCAAGGAGTACCTGTGATCCAGCTTTTACTCTGGGAACCCTTGAAATAAATGTCCACCTGGAAGAGAACGTAGTGAGTCTCCCTGTATCTCAGGGGAAAAGAGTAGAATTGTGTTAGGTTAAGCCTAGTTAAGAATAAGATTCATGAGTGTGCTGGTGGAAAGAGTGAACAAACTGGAATACATTTTAAGTGATATTATATTTCTTAATAACCTATAAATGTGAGAAATTCTACAGCAGAGCAATTTAGTCTAGCCACTGCAACACTTAAAGGGTCACAAAGAACAGTATCATTTGTCACATTGCATTAGGTTCAAATTCTGCTTCTTTAGGTGTCCACTGAGTTCATACCTGGGCCTAAGAATCACAATCAGGCACTTTAACCAAAGAGATTAGTGGTTATTTGATGGTATTTATACCCAATTTTGTTTTCCTGTTGTGTGCAGCAGCTTCCTTGTAAAATCCAGCTCTAATTAAATATTTCCTCCCTTTCCCTAAGGGAAATTTGGGGTGGACGTGGAGGGATGAGGTTGATGGCTTATTAAGCATGGATTCAGATTCCCTGAAACAATGCAATATGATTTATGGGGGCTGAGATAGATGCAGAAATACATGGCTGCTCAGAGAAAATCCTATGTCTAGTGGCGTGGAGAGGGATGGATGTTCTGCTAAGAATTTGTGTGCTGCACCCTGGCTACTCTGTGAGCAGAGAGGCTCAACCTGCCAGGTTTGTCAAAGTACCATGTCTAAGATTTTCTGAAAGAGTGTGTGCCCCCTTTCAAGGAATGCAGCTTGGACCTATCTCCCATTTTTTTTAAGTGAGAGGAGGGGAGATAGACTCTTACATGTACCTTGACTGGGGTCCACCTGGCAACCCCCATCTGGGGCCAATGCTCAAATCAACTGAGCTATTCTCGGCATCTGGGGCTGACACTTGGACCAACCGAGCCACTGGCTGCAAGAAGAGAGAAAGAGAGAAGGGGGAGAGGGAGGAGGAAGAAAGCAGATGGTCACTTCTCCTGTGTGCCCAGACATCAAATTCAGGATGTCTGCATGCCAGGCTGACGCTCTTTACACTGAGTCAACCAGTCACAGCTGCCTCTTCCATTTTTGTTCCTGTTTATTAACATCTCACTGGGCCTGTAGAGGTAAGAATCTTTGTGGGTAAGATTGAGATGCCAAACTATTCTCCAGGCTATCCAGTCTTCCTTCTGTATTTTTCCTCCAGTGTATTTAGCTTCCTGGCTCAGGTTTCTGTAGAGAAGTGAAGCCGACAATAATGGGCAGAGAGAGTCCTCTCTCTCATGCCTCTCTCTCCTTCCTCAGGTTCGGGGTCTGCCTTGAGGTATGGGTGCCCTTGGAATGATTTAAATACAAAGACTGTGCTTGCAGGACTAGCTGGCAGGCTCTTAACACCGGTCTAGATGGAGGGTAAGCCAGGGAGATGAACCTGCTTCCTGGGAGCTCAGGGCCCAGACCTTCTCCCAACCAGACTTTGCAATGAATCCCCTTAAAATAGTCCCCACACACTGTCAACCTTGCCCACCCACTGTTTAAATAACCAAGACAGCATGTAAGCTCTCCCTTTGAAAACTGTATGAGACTCAGGTCTGGCTGCTTTTGGGGCTTCTGCCCTTTTGGTTTCTTATTCTGAGCAGTCTTGTGATTTGTTCTGTCTGAGGAGGCAAAGGAACAGGCAGATTCACAGATGCTCAGGGCTGGTGTCTGTTCTGCATTGTCCTTTGTGGTGCTGGCTGCGATCTGAGCTGTTTGCTCTTTCTATTAGAGGTTGGACTTCACAGGAGTTTTTTCTCCGTGTTCCATGTCAGCAGTCCTCTCTAATCATTCAGCAAGGAGGCATGACCTTGAGAAGCTGGAGGGAAACACGTAGCTTTGAAAATTAACAGTTAGATGTTTTATCTTCGGATTGCTTGTCGGTTCATTTGGTTTAGAGTTTTTTTGACTAACAAGTAAGAAGAGAAAAGCCTTCCCTTTAAAAATAAGCAAAACTACCTGGACCCCTGTCTGGGCTGTAAGGTGCATCCTACCTTTAGCACTGTGGCACCAGGAACTTGAAGCTTAAATCTTGGTATCTACTAGGTAAATCTTATGCAGGGCTACACAGTAACCAGGTGTGTGCCAGGCCACAGAAACCAAAGGGTTTTGCCATGTCCCAGGAATCCTCATGCATGTGTGAGGGGAAACGATCTTGTGGTGAGGATAATAACCACAGTTTATCCTTGTGCCATGCTTTCTCAGCCCTCTGTGGAGGGACATTATCTCCACTTTACAGAGAATGACAGATGAGTCTGTTCAGGCAGAGTCGGGGGATGATGGGATGACTGGGTTAATGATTACCATCCGACTAGTCAGACTTGATCATTCAGGAAAGGTGGTGCCCCGCCCTCCCCTTGTTTTTTTGTAACACTGAGAACTTCTTGCCATGAAAAAATACTTCAAATTTATACATGGAATTGCTTTTAATATTTTTGAGGAGTGGCATACAGTTCTGTGAGGTTTAACACTTGTGTGGATTTGTGTAGTCAGTCCCACAATCAGGATGTAGAACAGAAGACGAAATTTTATCCAACTCATGATTTAATCACTGCTAGCCTGCCCTGAGCCATTGTGATGGGGGCTCAGAGCTTCTCTGCAGGGTCAGGGCTTTGAGGACAGCAGCAGCCTGGGGGTCACGTGAGGTCTCCTGGTCAGCTTGAAAGTCTAAAACCCACCTTATTGTATATGTGTGTGTGTATAATTAACAAGTAATATATGTTCATTTTATAAAAAAAACAAGAAGTGAAATGGTCAAAGGTTAAGAATTCCCATAATCTCGCGTTACCCAGAGATGATCACAGTTAACATACTGCTTTTAATTCTAATTAATATAGTAAAAACAATTTCTACTTATATTTTAAAATGTCATTTTAATGAATCCATAGTACTGTACAGTTTCCTTTGGATGGACATTGAGTTTATAGCCTCACCCCACTACATATTTATTCACTTAGGTTCATTTTGCTATGGTGAATGTTCTTGAAGCTTAAGTTTATGTATACATCTTGAATATATTAATATCTTCCTTAGCCTACAACAGAGGTTGGGAACCTTTTTGGCTGAGAGAGCCATGAACGCCACATACTTTAAAATGTAATTCTGTGAGAGCCATACAAGGACCCCTGTACGTTAGGCATTATCCAATAAAAATTTGGTGTCGTCCCAGAGGACAGCCCACAACCATGAACATGAGTGGTAAGAAATGAATGGATTGTAATACATGAGAATGTTTTATATTTTTAAGGTTATTATTATTTTTTTATTAAAGATTTGTCTGCGAGCCAAATGCAGCTATCAAAAGAGCCACATCTGGCTCACGAGCCATAGGTTCCCGACCCCTGGCCTACAATGATTGAAATAGAACTGAATTAAGGATTTTGTACCTTTTAGGGTTGTTGATACTGGTTGTGAAGTAGTCTTCTGGAAACGCACCTGCCTGTACTCCTGTCAACAGTGTACCAGGAAGTCCATTAGGGAATCCAGCTTGAAAGGCAGCAAACCAGATGCTAGTGGGTGGCTCTTAGAAGAGTGTTCCTTTGGCCTACGCTTTCTGCAGAGTAATGCACAGATGGTGCATGTGTCACAGTGCACAGCACGTGGCGTGTAACCCACCCAGATCCAGATCAAGGTCGTGCCCAGCTTTCTCAAATTCAGAAAACGGAGTTATGAATAGAATATATGGGATCAGGGTAAGGGATGATTTTCTGAAAAAAAGGGAACAGGTAGAATCTTTGAGAGAGTGGTTAGTTAGTGAGATTCTTGCTGCTCTGAGCGTCTCCTGCATTTGGGGAAGGTGGTGAGTCAGTAACATGTTCAGTGAGTTTTCCTGGCAGTGGAGCATGGCAGCGGGAGTGTGCCTGGCTGTGCCTGAGTTCTGACCTGCAGCCAGTGCTCTGAGCCCCATGTCCATCCCGTGGGACAACCAGTGCTGCCATATTTACAGCACAGTGTCTCACCTTGGAACCTGGGACCGGGAAGGCCAGCAATGGCTGTGGAGTTAAAAACAAAAGGAATAGTACATTTTTTTTTTTTCATTTTTCTGAAGCTGGAAACGGGGAGAGACAGTCAGACAGACTCCCGCATGCGCCCGACCGGGATCCACCCGGCACGCCCACCATGGGGCGATGCTCTGCCCACCAGGGGGCGATGCTCTGTCCATCCTGGGCGTCGCCATGTTGCGACCAGAGCCACTCTAGCGCCTGAGGCAGAGGCCACAGAGCCATCCCCAGCGCCTGGGCCATCTTTGCTCCAATGGAACCTTGGCTGCAGGAGGGGAAGAGAGAGACAGAGAGGAAAGCACGGCGGAGGGGTGGAGAAGCAAATGGGCGCTTCTCCTGTGTGCCCTGGCCGGGAATCGAACCCGGGTCCTCCGCACGCTAGGAATAGTACATTTTTCTTGGTAATTTTATGTACATGCATTAATATCATACGTAGGTTTTAACTGTATTCCTTGTTTCACCCTTTTTTTGTTAGAATTTCCCTCCCCTCTGTCCTCAGCACCCAGGTAATCCACATTGCCAGCGTGGTGCTCATGCACAACCTGTACGTACACGTCCATGTACAGGGGACTTCTGGTCATCGTTGAACTAACAAAGGCTCATTTTATGTCCCTTTCTCTCAAGTTCCTTTCATTCCTTCATGAATAACTTCCTTCTATTTCTATCTTAATTTTTTTACAGAATGGCTGCTGAACTTTTATCAAATGCCTTTACTTTTATAAAAAAAATTATTTTGTTGCTATGGTCTTCTAGGTTATTATTTTTTTACATGTAATTTATTGACAAAGTAAATATTACTGATTTCCTGGTACTGAGCTTTCCTTACACTCCTGGAATCAGTCCAGGTGGTCTCAGTGTGTATCTGATATGTGGCTGACTTCTCTTGTTTGCTGACATTAGTTCAGACTTTCTGTAACTGATCCATTACAACGCAGAGTTGTTCATGGTTTCCCTTCATCTCATCTCCCTTGGGTTCGGGTATGAAAATTATGCTCAGTTTCCTAAAATGAACTGGCTCGTTATTTGTAATTTGCCTTTAGGCATGTAATGGTAGAATCATAACTCAGCTGCAAACCTGGCCGGTCTTGGTACTTTTTCTGAATTTTCCATTTCTTGAATCATTTGGATGATTTATGTTTCCTCAGGAACATCTATTTCTTCTAGGTATTGTCAGATTTGTTAACAGAAAGTTCCATGCAGTTTTTAAGAATGATTCTTTTGTTTTTATATCTCTGATCTCAGTCCTAAACTTCTGTCCTCTTTCTCCCTTGACTCCCCCTTACCCTCCCCCCATCTTCTCTCTCTCTTATCCATTAGGCATGTGGAGTGTTTTTCTATTTTATTAATTGATTCAAAGAACTAGCTTTGAGTTTGAGTTTGTATTATACTTTTTATTAGTTTAAATTTTATCTTTATTATAACTTCTTTGTTTTGGTTTATTGAGCTGTCTTTTTCTAATTGGTTAAGATGAGTGCAATGTTTCTTTTTATTTAAAAAAATTTAATAATGAAGATATTTGACACTCAAGTCTCCTCGGAGTGTAACTTCTGGGACATTCATTACACATCTTTCCATTGCTTTCCAGATTTCCTTCAATCCCCCTTTGGATTTCTTTTTTGATCTAAGAGTACATTTCTTAATTTCTGAATGGTTAAGATTTTTTGCTTACCAGGTTGTTTAATTCTAATTTTATGATTGTGATCAAAGGACTCTCTTTTAAATCTTTAATTTGAAAGATTTGTAAAGGTTTTCATGGTTGTCAAATATGGAACTAATTTTTATAAGTGTGGTATACAGAAGTGTAAAAAAAAAGTACATTTTTTAATTGGGGGAAGTAAGGGTATCTTTATCTTCTGTGTACTTTTTTTCTCTCTAGTAGACATTTACAGTTGAAAAGCTAAATTTTTACTATGTTCTTGCATTTTTAAGAATGCTTATCTACCGTGTTGTTTGGTGCATACATACTTATGCTTTTTATATCTCCCCCCCAAACTGCTTTTAGTAATGTCCCTTTTCATGTTCCTTATACCTTTAACCTTAAATTCAGCTTGTCTTTTATTAATATTGTCTTTTCTGCTTTCCCCTTTGCATCTATCTTATATGTCCTTGCCTGGTGCATTATTTTTCATCTCTATTTTCCATTTTAAGTACGTTTGTTGAACAGCATATAGATGGAGATACACACACACACACACACACACAAAACTTTATAGGCTCTTTAGTTGGAAAAATTACTCTCTATACATTTAAAATAATGACAAACAAGCATAGTTTTATTCATTTCATCTTATTTTATTTTGATTTTTTCTTTCTCTTTTCTTTATTTTGATGTTTTGATCTAACTGTTTATTCTTCTTCTACTTAATAAATATGGAAGTTCTTTCCATTGTGGGGGTAATAACTTTATTTAGATATGACTCACATGCCATACAGTTCACCCACTTAATGTGTACAATGTAGTGGCTTTTAGTAATTCACAGTTTGTGCGATCATCAGCAAAATCAGTTGTAGAACATTTCCATCCTCCCAGAAACCTTGAGCCATCACCCTTACTCCTAGGCAACCACTAGTCTAATTTCTGTCTCTATAGACTTGCCTGTTCTAGGAATTTCATATAAATTACAAATTACATCATACAATATGTAATTTAAGGTTCATCTGTGTGATTGTGTGTGTCAAAATTTCATTCCTTTTCAAGACTGAATAACATTCCATTGAATCAGTGTATCACATTTTATTGACCTGCTCATCAGCTGATGAACATTTGGGTTATTTTCACTACTTTGCTGTTTTGACTAAAGCCCAAAGCTTCATGTATAAGTTTTCTGTGGATATAATTTTCATTTTCCTTGGGCATACACCTGGGAGTAGACTTTCTGGGTCGTGTGGTAACTCTACATTCAACATTTTGAGGAACTGTTAACCTGATTTATAAAGTAGCTGCAGCATTTTACCATCCCCTCAGCAATGTACAGGGATTCTGATTTTCCACATCCTCTTCAACATTTTTGGTTTTCTGATAATAGCCATCCAAATGGGTGGGGAGTAGTATCACGGAGTTCTGATTTGCATTTTCCTAATGAGTAGTGATTTTTTTCATGCTCTTATTGGCCATTCTTATATTTATATTTTGGAGAATTGTGTATTCTGGTCCTTTGTCCATTTTTTAATTAGATTTCCTTTTTATTATTGACTCGTAAAGAGTTCTTTGTATAGTCTGGATACATGTCTCTTATCAGATATGTGACTTGCGGATATTTTCTTCCATTTTGTGGGTTGTCTTGACTTTATTGACGGTACCCTTAGAAGCACAAGTTTTAAAATTTTGATAGAGTCATATTTGTCTCTTTTTTCTTTGGTTGCTTGTGCTTTTGGTATCATAGCTAAGCAGCCATTCACAAGTTCAAGATTACTAACATTTACGCTTATATTCTCTTCTAAGAACTTCATCATTTTAGCTCTTACACTTATATCTTTGATCCATTTTGAGTATTTGTATGTGGTATCAGATGAGGTTCCAATTTTATTCTTTTGCATGTGGATGGCCAGTTGTTTCAGCACATTTGTTGAAAATATTATTCTTTCCCCATTAAATAGATATGGCACCCTTGTTGAAAACGAATTGACTTTCATCTATTTTCCATTTTCATGATATTTTTGTCTCTTCCCTCCCTCATAGTTAAATGTATGTTTCTCTACTGTCTTTTGGAAACAACATACTGTTTCTCCAACTAAAACTATTTCCCCAGAACAAGACTTTCTGTATCAAAAATCCTTATATAACTTTGACCATACACAGTCCTAGAGGTTTATTGCTATCCTTTTATTTCATTCTCTTTTCTTCATACTCTATATTATTTTTCAGGTCTAGAGTAAAAGTGATTTCTTATGCATGTTATGTGATTGTGGAACTTATTTCCATGTATTTTTTTTCTGTTTCTGAATGATTAAGGTGGCAGAGTTGATATTCTGATTTTAATTCATTTTTACTAGATGAACGGTTACCAATTAGGACTTTTTCTCGAAATACTCATAGCCTAAATAAAATTAAATGACTATAAAGCTATATATAATTCTTAAGGGTTATTTGGTTTGATGTTATGAAAACTAATACATGAAATAATTCTACAAAGATTATAATTATGATATAATCTAAACTCTGTTATACTGCCTGGTATCTATGATAGTCAGTTCTGAAGAGATATTCTTTCTGAAGTTATTTGGACAACATATTCTTAATATTTATAATATTTGTATTATTATTGAAAAGAGTTCCTGGACCCAATTCTGATGTGTGTGTGGAGGGTTCCGCCCACCCCACGAACAATTCTTGGTGTCCAAGAATTCAACTCAATTCTGATGCTACCTGGCGATAGAATCAGATTCCACACATTAAGGGTGCAGTCCTCCAAGACTGCACTGTACTCCAGAGGCCAGTCCCAAGTTCATCTGTGCTTCTGACCAACTGGCTGGAAATCAGAGGTTCCCAGGACCTCCATCCATTTGCTAGAGTGGCTCACTGAGCTCAGGAAACCCATTTATTTACTCACAAGATTACTGATTTATTACAAAGCACATGAAAGGATACAAATCAATAGCCAGAGGAAGGGGTACATAGAAAGAGGTCTTGAACAAAGGAGGTCTGTCTTCATGGAGCGTGAAGCTTGGCACAGTGGTACCTGGAAGTGTCCTGATTCCCCAGTGTGGAAGCTCTCATAAAACAAAGGCCAGTGAACTATCCTTTTGGTTTTTATGGAAGCTTCGTTCAATAGGCATGATTGACTAAATCACTGCCCATTGGTGATTGGTCTGACCTCTAGCTCTTCCCCCTCCTAGAGGTCAAGTGCTTGGGACTGAAAGTTCTAACCCTCTGATCACATGGTTGTATCTCCTGGCAAACAGCCCCCCCCTCCATTAACATGACAAAAGATACTTTTGTCACTCTCCTTATTTTGGAAATCCCCAGAGTTTGGGGAGCTCTGTGTCAGAAACAGGGACGAAGACCAAATATGTGTTTCCTATTATAAATCACAATACCACAACTGTCATTCTGTTTCTCATTGTAAGTATGTGAAAGCTCTAAATCTTACCACTTTTTAAGTAAAAAGTAGTTTATAAAATTATCAGCTATTCCAATGTTTAACCCTGGCCAGTTGGCTCAGTGGTAGAGTGTCAGCCAGGTGTGTGGATGTCCCGGGTTTGATCGCCAGTCAGGGCACACAGGAGAAGCGCCCATCTGCTTCTCTACCCTTCCCCTCTCCTTTCTCTCTATCTCTCTCTTCCCTTCCTGCAGCCAGGGCTCCATTGAAACAAAGCTGGCCAGGTGCTGAGGGTGGCTCCATGGCCTTCTCCTCAGGCACTAGAATGGCTCTGGTTGCAATGGAGCAATACCCCAGAAGGCCAGAGCATCGCTCAAGGTGGGCATGCCAGGTGGATCCCAGTTGGGCGCATGCAGGAGTCTGTCTCTCTGCCTCCCTGCTTCTCAGTTCAGAAAAATACAAAAAAAAAAAATCATCAGCTATTCCAATGTTTAATTATTGTAACATTTTACTTATAATAACAATTATGAATATGTTAATATTTTCAGTCTGAATTACATCTAGAATGCTTAATTGTATGTGAAAGTGAATAGTCAGATGTTAATAACAAATCTGATATGACATGTCTTGTATGTATCACTGAGATGGTTATACTGCTTAGCCATGATGAGAATTTACATCATTAAATGAAATCGATCATCCATCAGTTCAAGAGTGTCAGAAATGACACTGAAGTAGACATCAGCCATTCAGCCATGTCAAGGCCAAGACTGACTCATTGGTCATTGGTTTTTCTCTCCTTTTCTTTCCAAGGAGTCTTGATTCTAGACCATTTGTTGTTAAACCCTTCCTTTCCTTTTCTCTTTCTCTCTGCTAGGGTGCATGGTGCTTAGCAGTATATCCTCTAAATTCCTTTCCTTAAAATTCTTTTCTTTTATCTTGATATCTAAATGCACTCCTGCTTGGAGAAGCTATCCTCAAATTATCTCCCCACCAGAGCTTCTCCGAGGGTGTTACAGCATTGTCCACAGCCCAGTTAGGCCCATTTCCTTTTTAAGTACAAGTCATTCTGCCTGAAGGATTGTCTTTTTATTTTCCTTTATCCTTAGATTCAGAAACTTGACTGGCATGCGCCTGTGTGTGCTTATCGCTTAAGTCCAGAACTGGGTGGCCTTTATTGCCTCTCCTTCATCTGTCCCCTTGTTCTCTCATCTCAGGATGTAGCCTTAACACCTCGCATCTCGTACTTCAGGTCTCCATCTCTTCACACCCTGATCTCTGCTTTGTTGTTTCTTGGGCTTGATTTTCTGCATCGGAGGTTCAAGAATCGTATGTGGCCACCTCACCTTCTCTTTGTCTGAAGAGTTATTTAGTTGGGAAATCATGTTTGTTAGTTACAGGAAATCTTTTTTTCCACTCTTGTGTGTGTTGCAATTGAATCTCTTTTGAATGCTGTTATTATTTTAATTAAAATTCAAGTTGTGTATCTTCCAGTAACTCTGTCTTCCTGGGCATGTGTTCCGCTTCTTTTGACCCACCTTTCTGCTGTGAGACCCTTGGAAGGTGATTAGTTTTTTTGTGTGTGTGGGCTCATGGGCCCCAGGTCTGGTGGCATTCCCGAGGGGTTGGCTGGCCTGTGTAAGAGAGAAAGCAGCCTTTCCTGTGTCCACAGCTGACACCTCGTCTCAGGCTTGGGGGCAGTTTCTCTACCTCTGGAGCCTGGCATCTAGTGAGAGTTCACAGGCCAGCACTGAGGATGCTCCCAGGTCCACAAGTGTCCTCAGGCCTCCTGGTCCTGGGGCTCCAGGGTCCATCCCTCTAGCTTGAGGCAGAAAAACCCACGTTCTCTACTGTAAACCACAGTTTGTGCACCCAGCCACCCCTTGTAGTTCCCTGTGCTGCAGAGGCAGAGTGGGGGCAGAATGGGGGGTAGTATAGTGTTGGGGTCACCATCTTCTTTCAGAGAGAAAACATGGAAGACTTAATCTCAGGGAAAATAATATTTAGTGGGCAGCACTTAAATTCTTTTATTTCACACTTAGATGAATATTGCCGTCCCCGTTATACAGATGATGCACACTTTGGAGAGGAAGTGATCTAGCCAATCAGAAACCACAGTGGAACCTGAGTTGGGCAAGTGTCCACCTGGTCTGCCTGCTCAGCTCCCATGTCTCCCTTTGAGAAGAGGCCCAGAGTCGTGTCTGGAGTGCAGTGGCACTTTAATGTTAGCTGATACTGTATTGTAGCGCTCTGTGTCCACACAGTCACAAACCTGCGGGTGCTGCGGAGAAGTGGCGGAGGGCTGCGTTGCTATCTCTGTGGGCTGAGGGTCAGAGGTTACGTTCTTCACACTTTCTAACAAGAACTTGGCCTGGTAATTGCTTGGATGAAGATAGGAAGCCATTAAGGGTAGATGTCTCCCTAACGAACCTCATCCTGAAGCACTAGATTCATGACCATGTAAAACAGTTGCTTGAAGCCACCATTGGCAGGGAGCTCCATGAACCTGCTAGGCTAAATATTACATAATTAGGACATATTAAAATGTTGCTGTTGCTATCATAAGAGGCTTTTAGTTTTGTTCTTTCAGCGTAGCTTAAAATGGTTTTGATCTATTTTCCTCTCTTTCTACCTGGATATTAAAAAGCTAGATCCTCAGAGCCAAGAGAAGCCGGCCATGGTTTCCTGCCCTTGGCTCAGCGGGGTTCTGTGTCCTTTGCTCAGCCACGCACCAGCTCATTAGGCGCTGGATTCAAAGGAGTCTGGGCAGTTTCTGACATAATGTCTGGGTCAGCTTGAGAGTGTAAAGAACATGGATTCTTGAGTCACCTTCCCAAGTCTGCTGTGACTCTGGCCACATCCTTGAATTTTCAGACTTCCCAGCCTCTACGATTCACTTGGCAAAGTAACTTAATCCGAGTCTGTTTTCTAATCTGTAATATGAAATACTAGATACCTCTCAGCCTCGTTGGCAGGGGTCACATGTGTGTGAAGAATCTATAATATCTGAGCCTTAGCAAGTCCTCCATGAATGTTGGTCCCTGTCTTCCTCTGTCTGCCCTCTGCCTCTTTCTGGACCTTCCTCAGCGCAGAGAGGCAAGACAGGCCCCATGGACAGTTTGTATGGGGCTTGTTAGTGAGCGCCTGTGGCTCCCCCCGTTCGGGGAGTGATCACTCATGAAGGCACGTGATGTTGGTGTCACTTGGAATTGATTCGTGTGGAATCTGTTGCTCCTGAGAAGTTTGATTATGGAATATGCTTAGTAATGTATGCCAGAATCATTTCCTTTTTTCCAGGAAAGACTGGGAAAATCGGAGAATTCCAAGGTTTTAGCTAGACCTCCCCTCCACCAGCCAACACCCCTAGCAGGGGCTGCAGGGGCTGGAGCCCTAGCAGGGGCTGCAGGGGCTGGAGCTCCCTCCAGTGTAAGGCAGTTTGGGAGCCTGTGGTCCCCCCCTTCCAGCTCTTTGTACATAGCATTTCTGTCCAGGTCCCCTCTCTTGTCTTGTTTGGGGTTGGCCAGTGTTAGTGCCGTTTGCTGCCTGGGGACCACCGGGCGTGCAGGGCGGAGGGGAGGGGAAGCGGGCAGAGCCCTGGGCACAGGACCAGTGCACAGATGAGCCCACACATGGGGACACCCAAGGCAGAAGTGAAATGCCACTGACTAGAGGGCAACAGATGTGGCCGGAGACCTGAGAGTTCCTAGACTGGGAAGCAGCAGGCAGCAGAGCTGCTCACTTACTGACCCAAGTGTGTTTCAGTGCTGCCTTGGTGTCCTAGAAGTCAGAGCAGAGTGCAAATGTCATACAAAGTTTATTTCCTTCTGATTCTGGCTGTCACGTGCACCTTCAGAAGGAGAATTACCTTCTACCAGAGCTGAGGGCTCACTGATCTTGGCAGTGAGCTGATCCTGGGCAGCCCCCCAGCCTGACCGTGGGAGGGCCTGCTGATAGCACTATAACCTTTGTCTGCCCTTTGAACTGGGCATGTGACTGGGTTCTCCTCCGGCTTTCTCTCAGCACTCCACAGTGCCCTTTACTGTTCACCTTTCTCTTTCACCCCAAGCAGTGGGCAGTTGGTCCTGAGGTCTTCCATGTGACAGGTTAGGAGTTCCCTGTGAGAAGAGCTATTTCAGTGGCTCTTAACCAACAATTATTGAGCTCTTACTACATACCAAGGACTGTTAGCCATGTTCGCATACCCCCGTCAGTTGTGAGCATTGTTCCTGTCTAGTGTGCATCATCCATACCCACAGTGAACAAAATAGGTTCCTGCCTGCATGGTGTGTACATCCTAGAGGGGGAGCAGACAATAAACAATAGTCAGGACAGGCAGGCAGCAGGTTAGGAAGGAAGCATTAGGAAGAAACAATGGACATACTAGGGGGCTTGGGAGTGATGGAGCAGGTACAGGGAGATCAACTGTAGAATTAAATAGGACAGACAAGACAGGCCCTGTTGAGAAGATGGGGTTTGAGGCCCAATTTACAGGAGAGAAGAGTTGGCCAAGTGGATATCTGGGAAGCAGCTATTCTTCTCACCCATTGGGGAACAGCCAGTGTAAAGGCCAGCTGGAAGTATGCCAGAGAGCCAGTGTCAGCTGGAGCGAGGAGCTGGGGGAAGGAGGTCACAAGTGGGGGCAGATCATGGAGGGCCTTACAAGCCATTGTGAAGATGTGGCTTTTACTTTGAGTGCAGTGGGGAGCCTTAGGAGTGTTTTTGGCCAAGGGTAGCATGGCCCAGTGTGACTTGTAAAGAGCTGCTCCGGATGCTGGGTTGAACACAGACCGTGGGAGGATCTGGCCGCTGCTTTAATCTGACAAGAGGAGGAGGAGCAGAAGCCATGAGGTGTTCAGATTCTAGATGTGTTCTGAACTAGCACCAACCATGTACCCTCATGGACTGAATGATTCGAACTTGAGACCTGAGTGTTGGAGGGTCCTCCAATTATGGTGATAGAAGAAATATGCATCCTTTCGTCAAAAGTTTTTATTTTTTATTTTTATTTTTTTAAGTAAGAGGAGGAGAGATAGACTTCCGCATGTGCCCCAACTGGGATCCACTGGTAACCCTCATCTGGGGCTGATACTCAAATCAACTGACCTATCCTCAGTGCCTGGGGCTACTGCTTGAAGCAATAGAGCCACTGGCTATGAGAGGGGAAGAGAGAGAGAAGGGGGAGAGAGCGGGGAAGAGAAGCAGATGGTCACTTCTCAGTTGTGCGCTGACTGGGGATTGAACCTGGATGTCTACATGCTGGGCTGACACCTTATCCACTGAGCCAGCCAGCTAGGGCCAAAAGTTTGACTGAGTGTCAAATGAAGATGCCATCAGCAAGTTCTTCCCGACATCCTTCTGTCATTTTACGCTCTTTCTACTTCATATTATTGTTGATATTATTATTGCTGGCAGTGGTGGTAGACATGTTGGTAACAGCTATCTGAGGACCAGACTAGAAGGCCTGGTGTACGTTGCCCATTGTGACTGAGTTCCTAGGCATCAAGGCGTGGGCTCACCACTTTCCCCTGTAAGATAGCTCGTGCTAGGCTCACTGGTCCAGTGGGAGGGGCTCTGGCAGAGGGACCAGTGAGGTCCTCTGCTGATGGAGTACCTCTGTGAAGATCAGCCCCCTGGGTACCCCCAGGCAGGACCTCCTGCTGTTGGAGTAGTTGGCTCCCTGAGAAAACGCCAAGCGGGTGTCAGCAAAGTTGGAGGGCTGTTCTTTGGGAATAGGGATGTCAGAATATAGGACCCCAGTTCAGTTTGAATTTCAGTTAAACAATAATTTTAGTGTAAATTTATCCCCAGTATTGCATGGGACATACGAAAGAATTGCTTGTTGTTTATCTGAAATTCAATCTAATGAGGCAGCCTGGGTTTTAATTTGCTAACACTGGCTACCCTCTTATGGTTGTCTTGCCAGTTGATGAGTGGCACCTGAGACTTAGCCTACACCTTAGTAACCTGTCAGGGTTGCCAGGTAACAGGACTTGATTTTGAGAGAGCTATTTAATTTTGTGCAGAAAAGGTTCTTCCGAGTTCCTGGGTCAGGGCTCAGCTTTGACCAGAGCACTCTCCGCACCCGGTCTGTTTCTCCCAGATGAGCTGCTCCGTAGGACTCAATGCTGGCCCATTGCTGGGATTTAGATCCTACTGGATATGGCAGTGCTGCCCCAAGGGGTGTGTGGTTGCTGAGAACAGAGACTCAAGGGCTTCAGCCCTGGAAACGTACTGCTGGGAGCTAGGGGGTGGAGTTGTGTCTGAGCGCAGAGGCCTGGCACTGGCTCTGCTCTCTGAGGCCTTCCAGCCTTTCATGCTGGGGAGACCTCTGCTCCTGATCCTACTCTGAGCACCTACTCTGCTAGATATCACCCTCTAGCTGTTATGGGATGATTATGTTTCCCCCATATTCGTGTGTTGAGATCCTAGTACCTTAGACTGTGACTGTATTTGGAGATAGTCTGTAAAGAGGTAAGTTAATACGAGGTTATTACATTGCATCCTAATCCAACATGACTGGTGTCCTTTTTTTTTTTTTTTTTTTAAAGTTTTTTTTTTAATTTTTGTTTTTATTTTATTTATTAATTTTAGAAAGGAGAGAGAGAGAGATAGAGAGAGAGATAGAGATAGAGAGGAGAGAGAGACAGAGAGAGAGAAGGGGGGGAGGAGCAGGAAGCATCAACTCCATATGTGCCTTGACCAGGCAAGCCCAAGGTTTCGAACCGGCAACCTCAGCATTTCCAGGTCGACGCTTTATCCACTGTGCCACCACAGGTCAGGCCATGACTGGTGTCCTTATACTAGGTTAGGACACAGATACACAGAGAGGGAAGATTATGTGAAGACCCAGAGAGAAAGCTGCCATCCACAGGGCAAGGAGACAAGAGAAACTACCCCCGCCCACACCTTGATCTTGGACGTCTAACCTCTAGAACTGAGGGAAAGTCAAATCCTATTTAAGTCCCCCGGCCTGTGCTACTTTGTTACAACAGCTCCAGACTTAACAGACCATCCTACAAGAGAAGGAGGGGGAGAAAGTCAGGCTCCAGGGTTGAGATGAGATGGTCTTGGCTGTGGGTGCCTCTCAACCCTTTGCCAGCTGGGACTGTGTCATGACCGTGGGATCCCTGGGACCAGATGCACCATTTCAGATGTGACGGTGGTCTGTAAGAAACAAAGGACTTCCTCTCCCAGGTATAATCCCTGGCCTGGGAAGGACTTTGGGCAGCGATGGCTCCTGAACAGAGCTGCCTGTTGTCTGTGAGAGAGACCTGCCCCCAGAGGGCTCCATGCTCTCATGCGCTTATGGCTTTAGAGCTGGAACCTTCCTAGCAGTGTCTTGCAGCGAAGCTCTACAGAAGGCAAGTCAGAGGGGGAAATGTCATCTGGCTCAGAAGCTGCGAGACCACTGATCTTCCTTGAGGAGTTCTGCATGACATGCTACAGAAGAACGCACAGTCTCAGTCGCAGCTGGGTGAAGTTTTGCACGTGTGTGTACCCATGTGTTGCTGGAGGAGATTTTGAAAAACCCTTATTATCCTGGAGCTATTTTTAGAGCAGTGACATCTTTAGGTAATTAAAATTATTTTTATATCAATGTTCTTAGCAATAAATTTGATCAATATTCTTTTTTGTGTGTGACAGAGACAGAGAGAGGGACAGATAGGGACAGACAGAGAGATGAGAAGCATCAATTCTTTGTTGCAGTACCTTAGTTGTTCATTGATTGCTTCCTCATATGTGCCTTGACCGGGGGCTACAGCAGAGCGAGTGACTCTTTGCTCAAGCTAGCGACCTTGGGCTGAAGCCAGCAACCTTGGGCTTCAAGCCAGTGACCTTTGGGCTCAAGTCAGTGACAATGGGGTCATGTTTATGATCCCATGCTCAGGCCAGTGACCCTGAACTCAAGCCGGTGACTTTGGGGTTTCAAACCTGGGTCCTCTACATCCCAGTCTGATGCTCTATCCACTGCACCACCAACTTGGTCAGGCTGATTAATATTCTTTTTTTTTTTTCTTTTTTTTTTCTTTTTTTTTTCTGAAGCTGGAAACAGGAAGAGACAGTCAGACAAACTCCCGCATGCGCCCGACCGGGATCCACCCGGCACGCCCACCATGGGGCGATGCTCTGCCCACCAGGGGGCGATGCTCTGCCCATCCTGGGCGTCACCATGTTGCGACCAGAGCCACTCTAGTGCCTGAGGCAGAGGCCACAGAGCCATCCCCAGCGCCCGGGCCATCTTTGCTCCAATGGAGCCTTGGCTGCGGGAGGGGAGGAGAGAGACAGAGAGGAAAGCGCGGCGGAGGGGTGGAGAAGCAAATGGGCGCTTCTCCTGTGTGCCCTGGCCGGGAATCGAACCCGGGTCCTCCGCACGCTAGGCCGACGCTCTACCGCTGAGCCAACCGGCCAGGGCTGATTAATATTCTTAAATCTTCTATGTTGTTTGGCTTAGTTTGCCATTTAAAGATTCATCTTTCTTCATAAAAATGTCACCTCTGATGCCCCAGGGAGATGGCTCCTCTTTTCTGAATGCCAATCCCAGCCCATAGTGGCCTCTGGGATTGGGTGGAGCCTCTGGGAACAGGCACATGTCATAAACTGGGTTGATTTGAGAGATTAAGCCACACTTGATTGCAGGGGATTGGTTTTGTTATGCGTTAGTACTTCCAGTTATAAAAGTTTTACTTTTGCCATCTGAATGCTATTGGGCATTTTGCCTTAGATTCCATAGTTAGAGGAACAGCCTCCTGGACTTAAATCAGAGCAGGCAGCTGATGAGGTCAGCAAAGCCAGACAGAGCTCTCAGCAAATTAGTGCAGCATGAAACCTGGGCTTCCTGCCTCGCAGATTCCTGAGCTGGGATAGCGGCAGCAGGTGTGGTCTGCGGTGGCCAGGCCGAAGGTGCTGTGTGAGCATGCAGGCATGTGTGTGCACCCTTGTAAGTTCCTGGTGACCTGTCCCAGATCACATAGGCCTCCTCTGCAAGCACTGAACCACCTGGCTACCTCTTGCCCAATCCCTTACTGCTGCTGCCCCCAACTCCGGCGAGGCCTGTGGTGTCTGATGCATTGTCCCAGGCCCCCTGTCTGCCCTGCCAAGGGGCTCACATCATGGAGTGAACCATCAGGGTTTAGTGCAGGATTTCGATGGATGACTGCCCAAGCAGAAGGAGTGTGGTCAAGAAGCTGCTGAGGAGCCACCGGGGATACACAGGTCACCTGGACACGTGGGCCATGTGGACCTACTGGGTGTGTCGTGTGGCAGGGGCAGCAGAGCAGCGGTATTGGTGGTAGGCAGTCTAGTCAATGCTCTGTCAAAGGATGGGTTTTCAAGGAGTTCTGAGAGGAGGACAGACAGATGATGACAGGGAGGAGCAGACAGAGTTCTGAAGGCTGCCGCCAGGGTCTCATGTCCTCCGGGCTCCCTGTGAGAAAAAACAGAAAATGACAAAGCCCTGGATGCTTTGTAACTGAACTTTGGAGGGAGAAAGAGCTGCCTGGAATTAAATGACATTTGAAGCTTTAACTTAAAACAGGCTCAGATGGTGGCCTGTGCTCAAAGCCCCCCACCACCTCAGCTGGCTCCGGGCTTACCTGGTGGGACAGACTACAAAGGGATTCCAGCCAGAGGGCCCAGCTTGGGGGGAGGCAGGCCACGGGCACCCTGAAATCTTGGAGGGCTTCCATCTGGGGCTGTTCCCCTTGTGACACCCAGCCCTCCCACACCTTTCTGGACAGCCCCATGTGGAATGGGCACCAGGAGCCGCTGAGGCCGAGGAAAGCAGGTGCCCAAGACCAAGTCCAAGGCTCATCTTTTCCTGTTGCTACTCCTTGCATCTTGCTGTGGTCAGCAGGTGCCACAACTGTATACTTCTCAGGGGTGTCGTGAGCCCTTTGACAGAAGAGACTCAGAAACGTAAGCGGCAATTGCCTTCTGTCTGCTCAAGCTTTCACGACCAAGAGCGTGTGAGGGAAGGCAGGATGCACACTCAGGAACTGTTTGCTGCTGATGCTGATATAGACCCTTTGTGCTGAAAGAGTCATCTGTTGGTCAACCACACCTGGAGACCACATGCAATGGGGAACACACCTGATCTGGGTACAACAGGGGAAGAGCTTTCGTTCATGTTCTGGGCCTGGAATGGGGTGTCCAGCATCATTAAAGATGAAGGGAGTCACTTTCACTGTACAGACAAGAGAGTGGAAGCTCGGAGAGGTTAAGCCTTTGGAGAAGAGCTGGGTCTGAGCCCACAGCACCTGCAGGGCCAGCCTGTGTGTGGGTGGGGAACACGCTGTCCAGAAGGCCACTCATGTTAGAAGGAAGGGGGTCTGTTACTTACTCTGGGGGCTCCCAAGGGTCAATTTGCAAACCACTGCTGGTCCACTGTGAAGTTACTCTTGGTCCACAGTAAAAAGAGATAAAATAAAGATCATGGGTGAAATTCTGTCCTTTCTACTTCTTTTTATGTTAAAAGGACTAGAATCATGAGGGGTTTTTTTTGTTTGGCAGGGGAGCTTATGGCAAAATAAACTTTGAAACTACAAGTTTCTTTTTCTTTTTAAAATTGTTGTTGAGTGACGTCACGGAAATGGCGCCGTGAGAAGCGCGTCCGACAGCTCTCCCCTAAATCACAACAAATTTATCAACTAGAAACAGAAAAATTTATCCTCGGAGCATTCCGGAGTTCCACACAAACTGAAAGCAAAAGGACTGTTATCACTTGAATCTGAGAGACGAGGGTGTGGAGGAAGCTACCGCAGCAGCGACGCTCATTCAAGCCGCGAGGGAGTGCGCCTGCGGTGAGTCAGCCCATATACTTGGGAACCGCGAGCCGTGAGCCGCCGCGCGCGCGCCCGGTCGGGTTGAGCACCGCTGACGTTCCCAGCGGCCCGCACACTGCGAGTGGGGGTCGCCGGCCACCGGTGCCCAGAGCGCCCCATTCGCGCGCGTTCCTTGGGCATTCCACGCGCCCAGGGCGCCCTGCTGGCCCACACACCCAGGGGGCTCCATTATCCTGCGCCTGGTGCGGTCCAGCCGCCAGCGGCAGGGCGAGCGGGAGAGGCTTGGGAGATTCTCTCCGTGGGCGGGGCACCTCACCCAGCCATTCAAGCTAACAATCAAGCGTTGGGGGAGGGGCGCGCGCAGGCAGCCTAAAATACCTTCGGAAACACAGCTGCGACCCAATCACTGAAATGAGCTTAACCCATAAAATCTGCGCACCCTCGGTTCTAATTGATAAGATCTCTCTCAGTTCAGCGATCCAAGACAAGAGGCGTGATATTTTTTAGTGCCTCTCGCTAAAGGGGCGGGGGCAACTTCTGATTGATAGAGCCTCCATATTAAGGGATAAACGCTAACAAGAAGGACTTGGCAGATAATAAGGTCTATACTACACTAGTCGTAAGCAGAGACTAGTGCCTCTTCTTCCCTGCAAAAACAGGCTACAAAGTGTGGAAAGCCTGGGTTGAGAGGTCCAACTAAATGATAGGCGCTGAACAGTCACCTTGACAACAATTGACTCCCACCCCCGCCTGATTACACTGGAGGCCCTGACTCTCAGAGCCTTTCCCAAAGCCTTGCACTGAGTGGGGATAGAGTGGGGATTTCCCAGCTCTTTGAGCCTCTTTCTCCCCAGGCAGAAGCAGTTGCAGCCTTATAGCTGGATCACCAGGCTGCTAATTCAGAAAGGGGGGACTAGGAGAGAGAATCCAGGAAAGCAAACTCTCTCATCATTGGGCCCTGCAAACGCTAACAAGCCTTTACTTCCAGCAAGACTAAAGCCAATTATATGACATTGCCATAGAATCCCATCAACTGCAAATCCCTACCTAAGAGTGACACAGGGGCAGAGCCTGGGGTACAGAGTCACCGACTAGGAAGAGGGAGAGAAAAGAAAAAGGAAGAAATTAACCTCTCAAAATCAAGAAAAACCCACAGACTTTACAACTTGATCCACTAATTTTGTTGTTGTTGTTGTTGTTGTTGTTTGTTTCTTCTATCTTTTTGCTTTTATTTCCTCCACCTCGGTCCTTCTATTCTCTGCCCATCTTATGCTTCCCCTTTCTTGAACTACACTACCCATGAGTGTTGCATTTTATTTTTCTTCTTCATCCTCACCCTCCTTTAAGGTTATACTCCAAAACACTTAACTCTCACTCTCTCCTCTTTTGTTTTGTTTTTTTTTGTCTTGCTTTATTTTGTTTTTTTCTCCTCCTATTTTATTTCTTCCTTCGTTTTTCTCTTTTTCTTATTTTTCCTTTCTATTTGTTTTTTCTTTTCTCATTTTACTTTCCTCCCATATAATCCTCAATCACGAACAAATTAGTCAATTTGGGACTCAAGGCTTTTTTTTGGCTTTATTTCTCTTTTTTGCTTTTGTTTTTATTTCTTTTTTCTCTTGTTTGTTTATTTTTGTGGCATTTTGGGTCCTCCCAACCCAAGGTCTCCATTGTATTTAGTCTTCGCTCCACTTAATACAACAGATTTTTACTTATTATTTTTATTTTTTCTTCTTTATTATTCTTTTTTGGTCCTTTTTTCTGATTCCCTCTTATCCCTCTCATTATATCTCTTAGTTGACCATCACTTACAAGCAAATCCTCTTATGCTTGTCTAAGATTTTCTTCCTTTTTTTTTTTTTTTTTTGCATTTAGTAGGTCCCTACTCCCTTTTTTTTGCCCCTTGAACTCTTCACCCCAAATCAGGCCCTCCATTATAGGCACGATATTTCCCTGAGGAGGGGAGAGGAGGGAAAGAGAAGAGAGAAAAAAAGGGGGAAATAATAAATTATTACTGTTTTTTTTTGTGGGGTGTTTTACCCTTTTTTTTTTCTTTTTACTCTTTATTAATTCTAATTAGTGCTATCAATAAGACCACCCTCAGATGCCGATAAGAAAGAGGATATCGAATATTATGGATACAAAAGAAAGAGAGGTAACACAAATAGATGTGGAAAAATCTATGGAGAAAAGACTTAACATATTGGAAGCCTTGGAGCTAAATGACAGAGAATTTAAAATAAAATCTTAAAAATACTCAGAGATATACAAGAAAACACAGAAAGGCAATATAGGGAGATCAGAAAACAACTCAATGAACACAAAGAATATATTACCAAGGAAATTGAAACTATAAAAACAAATCAAACAGAAATGAAAAACTCAATTCACGAGCTGAAAAACGAGTTAACAAGCTTAGCTAACAGAACAGCCCAGATTGAAGATAGGATTAGTGAAATAGAAGACAAACAACTTGAGGCACAACAGAGAGAAGAAGAAAGAGACTCAAAATAATAAAAAATGAGAAAGCCCTACAGGAATTGTCTGACTCCATCAGAAAGAATAACATAAGAATAATAGGTATATCAGAGGGAGAAGAGAAAGAAAATGGAATGGAGAATATACTCAAACAAATAATAGACGAGAACTTCCCAAGCCTGTGGAAAGAACTAAAGCCTCAAATTCAAGAAGCAAACAGAACACCAAGTTTTCTTAACCCCAACAAACCCACTCCAAGGCACATCATAATAAAGATGACACAAACCAATGACAAAGAAAAAATTCTCAAGGCAGCCAGGGAAAAGAAGAGTGCAACATATAAAGGAAGGCCTATTAGATTATCATCAGATTTCTCAGCAGAAACTCTACAAGCTAGAAGAGAGTGGACCCCAATATTTAAAGCCCTGAAAGAGAGGAACTTTCAGCCAAGAATACTATACCCATCAAAGCTATCCTTCAAGTATGAAGGAGATATAAAAACATTCACAAATACAGAAAAGATGAGAGAATTTATCAACAGAAAGCCCCCACTCCAGGAAATACTAAGGGGGGTTTTCCAACCAGATTCAAAGAACAAAAGAAAACAACACCACAAGTAACAGCTCCACCAAGAACACAATAAAACCAAACTTAAACTGTGACAACAAAGGAAAAAAAGGGGGGAGAGGATGGAGATTAACAGTAGCAAAGGATGATGAAGTGCAGAAATACTTATAAGATAGGGTACTACAATGAATATGGTAGGTACCCTTTTCATTACTTAATGGTAACCACCCTTAAAAAAACCACCACAAAAACACTTGACTTAAAAAAGGTAGCAACAGAGGAAAGAAGTATGGAACACAAACAAACAAAAACAAACGATAGTAAAACAAAAGAGAAGAATCAAACTAGATACAAAACTAACAGAAAGCAATTTATAAAATGGCAGTAGGGAACCCACAAGTGTCAATAATTACACTAAATGTAAATGGATTAAACTTACCAATAAAAAGACACAGAGTAGAAGAATGGATTAAAAAAGAAAATCCAACTATATGCTGCCTACAAGAAACACATCTAAGCAACAAGGATAAAAACAAATTCAAAGTGAAAGGCTGGAAAACAATACTCCAAGCAAACAACACCCAAAAAAAAGCAGGCGTAGCAATACTCATATCTAATAATGCTGACTACAAGACAGAAAAAGTACTCAGAGACAAAAATGGTCATTTCATAATGATTAAGGGGAAGTTGAATCAAGAAGACATAACAATCCTTAATATATATGCACCAAACCAAGGAGCACCAAAATATATAAGACAGCTACTTATTGACCTTAAAACAAAAACTAACAAAAATACAATCATACTTGGAGACCTAAATACACCGCTGACGGCTCTAGATCGGTCATCCAAACAGAGAATCAATAAAGATATAGTGGCCTTAAACGAAATACTAGAACACCTGGATATGATAGACATCTACAGGACACTTCATCCCAAAGCGACAGAGTATACATTTTTCTCTAGTGTACATGGAACATTCTCAAGAATTGACCATATGTTGGGCCACAAAGACAATATCAGCAAATTTAGAAAAATTGAAATTGTACCGAGCATATTTTCTGATCATAAAGCCTTGAAACTAGAATTCAACTGCAAAAAAGAGGGGGAAAAACCCACAAAAATGTGGAAACTAAACAACATACTTCTAAAAAATGAATGGGTCAAAGAAGAAATAAGCACAGAAATCAAAAGATATATACAGACAAATGAAAATGAAAATACGACATATCAGAATCTCTGGGATGCAGCAAAAGCAGTAAGAAGAGGAAAGTTCATATCACTTCAGGCCTATATGAACAAACAAGAGAGAGCCGAAGTAAACCACTTAACTTCACACCTTAAGGAACTAGAAAAAGAAGAACAAAGACAACCCAAAACCAGCCGAAGAAAGGAGATAATAAAAATCAGAGCAGAAATAAATGAAATAGAGAACAGAAAAACTATAGAAAAAATCAATAAAACAAGGAGCTGGTTCTTTGAAAAGATCAACAAAATTGACAAACCCTTGGCAAGACTCACCAAGGAAAAAAGACACAGGACTCAAATAAATAAAATCCAAAATGAAAGAGGAGAGATCACCACAGACATCATAGAAATACAAAGAATTATTGTAGAATACTATGAAAAATTATATGCCACCAAATACAACAATCTAGAAGAAATGGATAAATTCCTAGAACAATACAACCTTCCTAGACTGAGTCATGAAGAAGCAGAAAGCCTAAACAGACCAATCAGCAGGGAGGAAATAGAAAAAACTATTAAAAATCTCCCCCAAAATAAAAGTCCAGGCCCAGACGGTTATACTAGTGAATTCTATCAAACATTCAAAGAAGACTTGGTTCCTATTCTACTCAAAGTCTTCCAAAAAATTGAAGAAGAAGCAATACTTCCAAACACATTTTATGAGGCCAACATAACCCTCATACCAAAACCTGGCAAGGATGGCACAAAGAAAGAAAACTACAGACCAATATCTCTAATGAATACAGATGCTAAAATACTAAACAAAATACTGGCAAACCGAATACAACAACATATTAAAAAAATAATACATCATGATCAAGTGGGATTCATCCCAGAATCTCAAGGATGGTTCAACATACGCAAAACGGTTAACGTAATACACCATATCAACAAAACAAAGAACAAAAACCACATGATCTTATCAATAGATGCAGAAAAGGCTTTTGATAAAATACAACACAATTTTATGTTTAAGACTCTCAACAAAATGGGTATAGAAGGAAAATATCTCAACATGATAAAGGCCATATATGATAAACCATCAGCCAACATCCTATTAAACGGCATAAAACTGAGGACTTTCTACCTTAAATCAGGAACAAGACAGGGTTGTCCACTCTCTCCACTCTTATTCAACGTGGTGCTAGAAGTTCTGGCCAGAGCAATCAGACAAGACAAAGAAATAAAAGGCATCCATATCGGAAAAGAAGAAGTAAAGCTATCACTTTTTGCTGATGATATGATCCTATACATCGAAAACCCGAAGGACTCCACAAAAAGATTATTAGAAACAATAAACCAATACAGTAAGGTCGCAGGATACAAAATTAACATACAAAAGTCCATAGCCTTTCTATATGCCAACAATGAAATATTAGAAAACGAACTCAAAAAAATAATCCCCTTCACGATTGCAACAAAAAAAATAAAATACCTAGGAATAAACATAACAAAGAACGTAAAGGACCTATATAATGAAAATTACAAAGCATTGTTAAGGGAAATCGAAAAAGATACAATGAGATGGAAAAACATTCCTTGTTCTTGGATAGGAAGAATAAATATAATCAAAATGGCCATATTACCCAAAGCAATATACAAATTTAATGCAATTCCCATCAAAATCCCTATGAGATTTTTTAAAGAAATGGAACAAAAAATCATCAGATTTATATGGAACTATAAAAAACCCCGAATAGCCAAAACAATCCTAAGGAAAAAGAATGAAGCTGGGGGCATTACAATACCTGACTTTAAACTATATTATAGGGCCACGATAATCAAAACAGCATGGTATTGGCAAAAAAATAGACACTCAGACCAATGGAACAGAATAGAAAGCCCAGAAATAAAACCACATATATATGGTCAAATAATCTTTGATAAAGGGGCCAACAACACACAATGGAGAAAAGAAAGCCTCTTCAACAAATGGTGTTGGGAAAACTGGAAAGCCACATGCAAAAGAATGAAACTCGACTACAGCCTGTCCCCGTGTACTAAAATTAATTCAAAATGGATCAAAGACCTAAATATAAGACCTGAAACAATAAAGTACATAGAAGAAGTCATAGGTACTAAAATCATGGACCTGGGTTTTAAAGAACATTTTCTGAACTTGACTCCAATGGCAAGAGAAGTGAAGGCAAAGATAAATGAATGGGACTACATCAGAATTAAAAGTTTTTGCTCAGCAAGAGAAACTGATATCAAAATAAACAGACAGCCAACTATATGGGAACTGATATTTTCAAACGACACCTCAGATAAGGGCCTAATATCCAAAATTTACAAAGAACTCATAAAACTCAACAACAAACAAACAAACAATCCAATAAAAAAATGGGAAGAGGACATGAACAGACACTTCTCCCAGGAAGAGATACAAATGGCCAACAGATATATGAAAAGATGCTCAGCTTCATTAGTTATTAGAGAAATGCAAATCAAAACTACAATGAGATACCACCTCACTCCTGTTAGATTAGCTATTATCAACAAGACGGGTAATAGCAAATGTGGGAGAGGCTGCGGAGAAAAAGGAACCCTCATTCACTGTTGGTGGGAATGTAAAGTAGTACAACCATTATGGAGGAAAGTATGGTGGTTCCTCAAAAAACTGCAAATAGAACTACCTTATGACCCAGCAATCCCTCTACTGGGTATATACCCCAAAACCTCAGAAACATTGATACGTGAAGACACATGTAGCCCCATGTTCATTGCAGCACTGTTCACAGTGGCCAAGACATGGAAACAACCAAAAAGCCCTTCAATAGAAGACTGGATAAAGAAGATGTGGCACATATACACTATGGAATACTACTCAGCCATAAGAAATGATGACATCAGATCATTTACAGCAAAATGGTGGGATCTTGATAACATTATAAGGAGTGAAATAAGCAAATCAGAAAAAAACAAGAACTACATGATTCCATACATTGGTGGAACATAAAAATGAGACTAAGAGACATGGACAAGAGTGTGGTGGTTACCATGGGTGGGGGGGGAGGGAGGACATGGGAGGGAGGGAGGGAGAGAGTTAGGGGGAGGGGGAGGGGCACAGAGAACTAGATAGAGGGTGACGGAGGACAATCTGACTTTGGGCGAGGGGTTTGCAACATAATTTGATGACAAAATAACCTAGACATGTTTTCTTTGAATATATGTACCCTGATTTATTAATGTCATCCCATTACCATTAATAAAAATTTATAAAAAAATAAAAAATAAAAAAAAAAATAAAATAAAATTGTTGTTGATGTGTGAACTTGGGAAGCCTGTGAGCACGGACACCTTTAGCACCCTGCTCCTTCCTCCTGCCAATCAAGATAGGTCTTCACTGGGCCCCGGCTCTGGAACATTGTCACCCACCAACTCCCGTCAGCCTAGCCCCAGCTCACGGGGGCCGCACTGCGGCCTGGAGGAAGGCCAGCTGTTCTTCTGGGAGCAGCACTGTGGAAGCTCACTAAGGCACTTTGAAAGAATTCAAAGTAGGTAAGATTTTAATTTGGGTTTGAGATCTTGGTCGTGAAGCTTCACAGCCTGGTAAGCATCATTCCAGCCTTTCTGTTCTTTTCATCTCTGCTCCTTTGTAACCACATCATTAAATGAGCAAATGCCCAGCAGGACACCTGTATCTGGCTCCCTGTGGCCCCTTCTCTGGGGTGGCGTGGGCCTCTGTTCAGTTTCTCTCTGCACGGAAGAACGGCGTGCAGCTTAACGGTTTTATTTTTGACTAATGATGTGACGAAGATGGTTTGGAGTCCCTTAATAATTGCTTATTTTGTGTATTGGCTATTAGAAATGGTAAGGATGAGGTTTTTTTCTCTTGGAAATAACACAGTCTCTTAATTGCACCAAAAAATCCTACAGGAACTGTGCTTCGTGGATGACCAGGTGCTGCTCTTTGTCCCCACAGTGTCACCATTCGGCGCTAGACACTGCCCTGGTACAGGGGCAGGTGTGCGCGGCTTGGCCGCTCGGTGCTGTCAGGAAGAAGGTCAGGGTTCTGACGCTACTCTCTGTCGCAGCATGTTATGCTTTTGCTGACACCAGTGTGTGCCATTTTACAACAGTGCCCTGTGAGAATCGTCTGTCTGTAACCCTCTGTTATGTCCCCATGGGGAAGGAAAGAGCAAACATTTCTCCCTAGGGGAGAGGACAAGGGGGGGGGCAAAAATGGACAATCACTAAATTGTAGTGTCATAAGCAGTTTCTAAATCCTTCCTAAGTGTTTTGATAACTAAATTAGAGAGTGAGTTAGGACCCTGTCTTGGACCCTCACCTGGAACTGTTGTAATTAACCCCTTCGTGCTTTGTTCCATGCAGAGCTCTCCAGTCAGCGACTCTGACCAGCTGGCCAGCCCTCTCCACTCCCACACTCTCAGGCCAGCTCTGTCTCTGGTGATGCACACCCCCACTCCCTGTGCTTTCCTGGTGGTCTGAGCCCACTCCTGATGACCAATCAGTGTGAAAATGGAGGTGGAGAAATGGGCACTGAGGCCCTAATGAAACCCCACACACCATGAGTCAGCCCTCAGAGATGCTGGGCTGCAGGACCACTGGACTCCTTAGGGTGGGCACGAAGGGGCGGCTGGAGTTTGGAAACACCTGGCAGTTCTGAGACTACTGCCTATTGATGACTGAGACACACAACCGTGGGCTGGTTTGCCCTTGCCCGCATCGAAGCCCACCAGCAAGATAGCCAGGGACACACCTTTGTCAGAAAAATGTGGGGTGTTTAGTTTGCTGCAACGAGAGTATGTGCACATTAGATGGTGGAAGGCCTGATGAGAGGGGCTGGGCGGAGGTCAGTGCAGGGTTTGGGCCTCAGCTGGTGGATTCTAAAGTGGGTTTGAGGGAGCCGAGGCCAGCTCTGGGGGACATCTGGGTGATGGAGCATCTTGGTAATTTTTATCTAGAAGGTGGAAGATGAACTGGAGCTGGATTGGCAGTGTAACACGACAGAGGCCACTCGTGGTGGAGGGAGAACTTACAGAGTCCCCTTCTCTCTGCGCGCCCCACCATGTCACCAAGTGGCCTCATCTGATGATGTCACAGCCTGGTTTGTGTTCACTTGGAAGTGTTCCAGCCACTGTCAGCTACTACTCCAGGGCCAAGTTCTATTTTTGTACCCTCTGGACCCCAATTTCCCTCCTTATAAAAGGGGGTGATTCCTTCCCTGCCCTGGGCTCTGTGAAATGTGGAACGTTAGGCTCAGACAGGTCTGAGGGTGATGCGCAGCAGGAGGGCCAGGCCCACTTGGCCTCAGCTCCCTGCAGCTGCAGCCCAGGCCCCAGGCCAGTGCTGCCAGCCTTCTGAGGGGGAGAGGGATGGAGTGGGCATAGGATAGGGCCAGGGCTCAGCAAATGTGAGGTCCCTTCCTGTCTTTTCCAGCCTCTAGCTGGGAGGCCCCTCTTTCCCACTTGGGGGCCTGACTTCAAACAGAGCCCAAGGTGGTGGAGCTCCTCTTTACTTTTCCCTTGTGGGGGATGGTGGTCACCCTGAGAGCTGGCATAGGCAGCCCAAGTATTGTGTTTAAATGAGAGTCGGTTTTCAAGAACCTTTTCTCGACTGTGTGTCAGATTCCTGGAGCACTGATGGTCTGGTGACAAGCGGGGACATCATTGCACAGTGTTTCAGCCTGCTTGTGGCCTGGTCTCCCATCTCAGAGCAACACCGGAAGTACCCTGTGCCACCCCCCGAGAACCCCATGCACCTTATGTCCCTAAAATTGGCTTATTGAGAATCAGTCTCCTCAGTTCCCTAATCTGAGTCACTCCTCTTTTGAATGAAATTTGGAAAATATTTGGTCTATCTGTCGTCATTTTTAGGCTTCTGAATAGAAGCAATTCATGGGGAAGAAGACCCCTGCTTTCTACGTGCTCCCTGACATGCAGCCTGGCGAC
Organism: Saccopteryx bilineata; assembly: GCF_036850765.1. Taxonomy (NCBI): domain Eukaryota; kingdom Metazoa; phylum Chordata; class Mammalia; order Chiroptera; family Emballonuridae; genus Saccopteryx; species Saccopteryx bilineata. The sequence goes on from NC_089490.1 coordinate 210,308,376, forward strand.
TGCAGGTGCCCCAGCCATCCCCCAGGAGCAGGTTAGAAATGTGGTCTGGGTCCCCTTAGGCACCCGAGCAGCAGAGGAGCTGGGTCCCCTAGATTGCCACACATTTTAGGGGGAGGAGCTTGTCACATGTTTGTGTATTTCGTGAAGCACTGGTTCCGGGGAAATAGGAAATCTGGGTGCCACCTCAACATAAGAGGGTGCTTTGTGAACTGACAGAGAAGGCTGCCAGCCTCCCACCTTCAGCTGGTGGGCAGTAGTAGTCTTGTGATATCACCAGATGGTAGACTTGTGTCACGGTCCAGCCCACACACCGCCTGCTTCTTCTCCCTCCTCCTTTCTCCCAACCAAAGCTTCTCCTGACAGTTAATAAAGATCCGTAAAGCTGTTAAACCCAGTTGTTAACGTTTATGATTTGTTACTCTTCTTGAGCATTTTGAAGTACTTTGATTTTTGACTGGACACAAGGGTCTTGGCCCAAAGGAGTAAAACCCTTTCCATAGTGAAGAGAAGAGCTGTGAGTGCCTGGCCCAGAGTGGACCAGCTGTGAGGCTTGAACAGGACTGAGCAGCTGCATTGGGGACCACCAGGTGGAGCACTGGCCTGTGTGTTTCAGGCGCCCTTGTCTCGTGGAGTCGGTCCCTTCACTTACTGCTTTGAGGGCAAAAGGGTGGCTAGCTGTCCAGCTGTTCATGAGACTGAGGGGGTTTACGGGGACTCAGGACTTCCAACACTAGAACTAGGACAGTTCTGGGCAAACTGGGGCAGTTGGTCACCCAAGGGCGTGAGGAAATGTGTGTTATGAAAGCAGGTGTGGGCTGAGGTTTCTTCACCACAAGGATGCGCCCTCCACTTAGACTTTCTCCGATTGGGGTTTGGTGGGCGCTACCTGGCCAACGGCTCCGGGCCACCTCTCTGTCTCTTGAGAGACTCGGTGCCTGAATTTGACAGCCATACGGAGATAGCAGCTGGCACAAGCGGGGCTTTGGAGCTTGAGCTCTGTGGGGTGTCAGAGCTTTGCTGCCCCTGCCCAGAGCTTGGCAGGTGTGCGGGCATGGGCCCTCAGCTGCTTCCCCCGGCTCTGCCTCCATTCCTGGCTCCCCAGACTGAGCGTGTTCCAGTGGAGCACCCCATGCCCTTGTGCCTGTGGACAGAAGGCTGAGTGCTTGCCAGGGTGGGCAGTGATGGGAGCGGAAGTCCGGGGGCGAGAAACGCCAAGGTGAAGAATGCACCACAGGCTCAGTCCCTTGTGATTTCAGGGAGAGACAACATTGGTGATGGAACTTGGCGAATGGCAGCGTCAATTCCTGTCCCACATGAAAATTCCTTTGTGTCCAGTGAAGCAGTAGAAAAGGTTTTCAGCTTGAAGCCAGGTTGCTGTAGGGACATGGAAACTCCTGATTTATTTGGGGAATGCTTTTTGGAAAGAGGGTAGGGATGTGGAAATGACTATTGGAGAAGCACTGGATCCTGTATTTCAACCACGTAGATTCAGTTTAAGTCTATTACTATCATGTTAAGAAAAACAGGAGCCCAGAGTACTAGAAAGATGGAATCTGTGTTGGCATTTTTGATGTTTTGACCTTGGATAAATGTGTGTTTGGTGAAATGAATGTTTCACAAATGAGGAGGGGTTGGAGGAGGGAGGGGGCTTCTGAGGGATGTATGTTTTGGAACCTTGGTCTGATGAGCACAGCATGGTACAGTGAGATTGTGTGCAGGGACTCTGGGGAGAGATGGGCCCAAGTTCACATCCTGCCTCTGGCTTGTAAAACTGAGCCCTTGGGACAAGTCTAAATCCTCCTCATGGTGCTTTCCATCTGCTGAATGCCCACCATGTGCTAGGCACCCTGCTAGAAGTTCACCATCTGTGCCCTTAATTCAGTGTCACGAATCTGGGAGGAAGTTTTATTGTCCTCCTTTTACAAATAAAGAAATAGAAACTGACACAAAAGTTACTCATCTGAGGTCACACAGCTGGTAAGGGAAGAGTGAAGATCTCAGGGTTATTGGACTCCCGCTTTATGTCATGCAGCCTCTTTACCTCAGTTTCCCCATCTGTAAAACGGGCATTTCTGTGATTCTAGGAAAATGTGTTTTCAAGTCCTTGATATGATTCTCTGTACCCAGAGGGACTTAGCTGATTATCAGCTCCCTTCTCCCTCTTCCTCCCCACTTCACTTCTTAACCATTGCTCTAAAAGCTGCTTCCTGAAATAACCAGCATTGGTCCAGAGTCGCTGAGTTGCTTGGTGTCCTGGCTTAGTCACTCTTCCCTGAGCTGCAGCGAGGACTGTGGTTAAAGGACCATCCTGGTAAATATGTTTTTTAGTTACTGAATTCAGCTTTCTTTTTTGTAAAGGTGGTGGTTAAAATTGCTGCCTTTTATTTTGCCTGTCAGCCTAGCATTGCATATTAAAGAGGCTTTTTCTTTTTTTTCTCCTATGATATATTCATACCAAGCCTAGGCTTGAAATTTCAGTCTCCTGCATGTGGCATTTTAGCTGTAGGCTCCCCTGTAGCTCTCTCTGCCCTCTTGTTTGCTGAATCATAGTGTCTTCTAGCCGTGAGGCCTTGACTTAGAATTGAGAGACAAATGCTTGGTGATCACAAGGTTTCCTTCCTTAAAGCAGGGGATTGGCAAGTCATTGCCTTGTTTTTTTAAGGGAGCATTTAAGCAGTTTTTTAAAGAGCTAGACCTACAGCTTTTACGTGACAGGAAGAATGAACCCTTAAAATACCTTCCTTCCTGAAGCAGAAGGGATTTGGAAAAGGAAGCTTGGCTGGGATTATGTTGAAGTGACAGCGACGGTGACAGCAGGATGAGAAAGGCTGGAGTGACTGTCCGGGTCATCTCAATGGACACCCTGTGTGCCTATCAGAGCTGTTTCTGCCTCCACCCTTCCAGAGTGCAGAGGGTGACTTTATGCCTTGTGAGGAATGTTAGAAAGTACAATAAGCAAACAGAAAAAGACACAAATTACCACCCCTCTGAGATAATAAGCACTGTTTGTGTTTTGCAGACTATCTTTCCAGATACCTGGGTGTGTGTATCTGTGTATTTTTTCCTGTTTTATATAACAGACCCTGCCCCCCAATCTCACATCATATAGTAAACAAATGTTTCTTGGTAACTGCACATCTGTGTCCTCACTGTTCACGTGTGGTCTTTGAACCAGCAGCAGCACCATCCCTGGGAGGCTTGTTGGAAACACAGGTTCTCAGGCACCAGAATGAGCATTTTCACAAGTCCCCTAGTGCTTTTCACATACTTTAAAGTTTAAGGAATACTGAACTAGATTATTTTTAAATGACTGCCTAACGTTCCATTTTAGAAATGTGTTATAATTTAGATAACCAGCCTCTTATCATCTGAATGTGTAGATTTTATACAAATTTTCCCTTTTGTAATTAGACTAATGAGCATCCTACAACCACATGTCCTTGTCTGCCTGTCTGGGATGTGTTAGTGGGAGGGGCGCCCCCTGTGGGCTGCTGATGGAAGTTGCCAGGTCGCCCTCCATTCAGAAGTGAGTGCCCGTTTGCCATGCTGATTCTGGCTGTCATCCTTCTTTTAAATATAGTTGGGTAAAAAAAAAATGATAAGTGTACCTCATTACCAGTGGTTAACTTGTCACTTGTGTGAGGAAACATGAAATCATTTCCTTATTGGCCTTGGTTTGATACGTCGATTGTTTGTTTTTTCCTTTGCAGTGGTTGTTTTTCTCCATGATTTAGTAAGAACTCCTTATGTATGTGATATTATCTCTTTGAAATGTGTTGCAAATATAGTTCCAATTTGCGTGATGGTGTTTCATCCCAGTGTTGGATTCTGTTCCAAAGACAGGCTGGGATTGGGAGCAGGAAGCCTGAATTGGGAGACTGTGCTCAGCTATGTAACTATAGAGCCTTCCCTCCTTAAACCAATATAAAATTTATTGCTTGTGAAGGAATTTTTAGGTTCTGACTGAACAACTAACTCAAAGCCAAGATAGTCTGCTCCTGCCACCTTAGGGGCCCAGGAGAACCTCCCCGAACTTTGGATAAAAGCATTTCTCATTTTCTTCTATTTCTTGATGCTGGAATGTTTAGAACACATAATTGGAAGAACATTTAACTTTTTAAATAAACCTTGTATTCTAGTAGACAGGTAGTAGTGTATGTGTGTGTGTGTGTGTATATAGTATAATTTATATAAAAATTTTAAATATCTAAATGGGAAGCAGGTAGAGACATAGATCCAGAAAAATGTAATTTAATGATATTCCTGTTTTGAAATGACCTTACTTATAATCTCGTTTCCAGGATTCATTCTTCCTGAGCCAACAGTACATTAGCCTTACTGAAAGCACCATTCTCTCTTGACCCTGATTTAGTTACTTATTAAGGAGCCAGCATGGTTTAGAGTCAGAATTAGAATTAAGGACAAGTCAGGCAGAATGCAAGGTGACCCAGATGGACTCTGGGAAAGAACCCCTAACTTCCCTGAGCCTCAGGGGATGCAGCAGCACCACTGTGCATGCACAGCAGCTGGATAGCTGGGCCAGATGCAGGACCACCTCCCACCCCCAGCCCTGGGCAGGGGGCTGAAGCAGGGGCGGTGGGAGAAAGAGGCCCACCTCCTCCTTGGCAGGAAAGGAGCCCTGTGCTGGGTCTGCCCTCCGCAGTATTTCCCGTCTGGGGGCATTTAGAGGCTGTGAGTAGAAGGTGCTTCCAGCACCTTCCTGAACAAACAGAGGGTAATTATACAGCTAAACATACAAGGCTGCTGCTGCACATTTCCAGGTAACCGCCCAGGGCTCCCAGGGAGGAACTGGGCAGGCCTGAGGCTGTCAGAGTAAATAACAGGAGGCCACCAAGGGGAAAGCTCAAGTCTGAAGGAGGAAGAAACAGAGTGTGGGAGAAGCCAGAGGTAGGAGTGATTGCCCTTTTTTTAAAATTGGTAGTTTATTTATTTATTTATTTATTTATTTATTTATTTGAGATAGAAGAAAGTAAAGAGGGACAGGAACATCTATCTGTTCCTGTATTTTCCTTGACTGAGGATCGAACAAGCAACTTCTGTGCTTCAAGAAGGACGATGCTCTAACCAACCAAGCTATCCAGCCAGGGCAGGAGTGATTGCCTTTTTTTTTTTTTTTTTGTATTTTTCCGAAGTGAGAAGTGGAGTGGGGGGGGGTGGCAGACAGACAGACTCCCGCATGTGCCCGACCATTATCCACCCGGCATGCCCACCAGGGGGCAATGCTCTGCCTATCTGGGGCATTGCTCTGCTGCAACCGGAGCCATTCTAGCATCTGAGGCAGAGGCCATGGAGCCATCCTCAGTACCTGGGCCAACTTGGCTCCAATGGAGCCTTGGCTGCTGGAGGGAAAGAGAGAGAGAGAGAGAGAGAGAGAAAGAAAGTAGAGGGGGAGGGGTGGATAAGCAGATGGGCACTTCTCCTGTGTGCCCTGGCTGGCTGGGAATTGAACCCGGGACTTCCCCACGTAGGGCCGACGCTCCGCCACTGAGCCAACTGGCCAGGGCAGGAGTGATTGCTTATTAAAGATGAAGACAGTAAGAAAAGTTTCAGGGAAAAGGTTACAGCTGAGCTAGATTTGCAAGCTCTGTAGGGTGGAAGAGGGACACAGCCTGGACTTAGAGAGAACATGGATCATGAGTCTTGGAGGAGAGGTGGGAAATGAGATGGGCGGCATGGGTGGCAGGAGCTGGGCTCTGTGGAGTGGGGAGGCTCTGGGGACCCTAGGCAGGAAGTGTGGCTGGGATTTGGACCAGCACAGGAGAGTTTCCTGCTCACACAGCGGGATTCACCAGGTGAGCAGTCAGAATGCTGCCAATGCAGAGGGAAGTGTGGATGGGGCTCTGCCTCCCTCTGCTAAGTGCTTTGCAGTGGGCTCTGTGCTAGCCAGCGGGCACTGTGCTCAAGCAGGGATGGGCCAGCCTCGCTGTCAGGGGTCCAGCCTCTGCTCAGGTTGGGGATACACAGTTGTCCACTGTGGCAGGAGTCCAGCGCCTGTGCCCTGCAAAGATGCGTGGAGAAGTACTGCTCACTGCGGTGGCCGTCCAGGATGGTGGCAGTGATCTCCAGCACCAGGAGAGGTGGCAAGGGTTAGGGTTGCTCCAGTATTTAGGCCGGAGCGGCATGCCCTTTCCCAGGGATGCCCAGAGGGGAGGCCGGTGGCATCTGCCAGGAATCCGGTGTTCTGTGAATAGCAGGATTGTTCTGTGGCTAAGTGTGGTCACAACCTGACCAGGGGTGGGGGGACAAGTCAAGAAAGGATGCATTCCAGGCTTGGAGACAGAAATCCTGAGATTTATCCTAGCTCTAACTTTATAATTCAGATAAATTCCTGAGCCTCACTCAGCCTCCAGTTTCCTTATCTGTAAGGTGGACATAAGGATAGGTGTTCCGAGATTCATTGTGAGACGGCAAAAGACAGTGTGTGAATACACACGGCAGGTGTTTTCCTTGTCACCATCTTCGTGACAAGCAGCACGTGTCTGTTCTGGCTGCAGAGATGCTTCCCTCCTGAACAGCCAGCTGGCTGCAGCTCCGTGCAGTGGCAGGGGGTGGGGGTCCTGGGGCTCTTTCTGACTTTCTCCACTACCCTTGCTGGGTGGCTTTGACCCGTTGCTCTCCCTTGGGCACTTCAATGCTCCGACCTTTGTTTCACTTCAGCTCCAGGTTTCTCTGCACAGCTGACCCTTCTGCACAGCTGAGGTCCTTGCCCAGGTTGGTGGCTGCAGCCACGGGCGCCGAACGGCAGTTCCTGTCATGGCCCTAACACCAGCTGCACTCTTCCCTTTCTGCTGATGTGCAGGTTCTGGGTGGCAGGAGTGAGAGGCACTTGCATGTGTTGCCTCGGAGGGGAGGGGGAGAAAGGGGAGTTTGGTGGAACTCTGCCCAAGAGGGTGGTGACGTGTGTCCTCCATGAATGACCAGCCTTCAAGGTGGGCTCCTGGAGAGGCGCCCGAGGATACAGGCCTGGCCCGGCGTGCTCTGGCCTCTGCCAGTGTCACTGATTTGGTGTCTGAATTTAGAACCAGCAGCAGGGTTAACTCCCCTATGTGACTGAGTAAAGGAACTTGGTGTGAAAGTCCTGCTTGTCTCCCCCACACCACACGTTCCCACTGGGCTTTGTTTCTGCCTGCAGCTGCGAGGTGGGGCCCTTTGGTTTCCCTAACTGGGGAGGCATGCGCACACGCACCTGTCTGGGCAGGCCTCCTGTCCCCCCTGCGGGACAAACACTCCTTGGACAGCACTCGTGGGGCTCAGGGTAAGCAGCATAAATAGTGTGTGCCCCTGCCCTGCAGGACTGAGTAGTCCCCACCGCAGATGAACACGAAATCAATCATTACCATCAAGTGTAATGAGTAGTAATGAAGAACTGACGTGAGCCCAGACTTCCGGGGTTCCAATCCAGCCATGTAGGTAAGTTGCTGGATCTCTTGTTACGGTGTCTTTCATCTACACAATGGGGACAATGGTGAGATGAAAGGAACTGAGAGAGTGCCTGGCACTGTTTGACTCACCTTTCTGTGGTGAGAGGAGTGAGTCAGCAGCAGAGGATGGAGGGGCTGAGCTGTGTTGCTGATTGGCTGGTGGGGCTGGTTGGGTTTAAGGGGGGAGGTGGGAAGTGAGCAGTGCAGGAGCAGGGGGCCTGAAGTCTGCACAGTGAATGTGAGCAGTTCGTATGGATGATGCGTGTGTAAAGCAGAGGTGGGTGGCGTGGCACGACAGTCCTGCAGAGCCTCCTAGATCAAAGGTCTGGACCTCTATGCTGTGGCGTGATGGGGGTCACGTTTTGACAAAGTGAACACTGGTGATGCTGAAAGAGGAGATGGGAGACTGGTCAGCGGGCAATGTGCCTCGGCCTGAGGACAGGGCCTGGTGAGAGGGGCAGACGTTACTTGGGGAAAGCCATCAGGATGTCAGTGGAAGGGCCTGCTCACAGGCCAGACACAGAGGCTGGAGGAGAAGCAGGGCTTGAAGGGAAGTTCTCCAGGGTGTGGCTTGAGTGACGGAGTGAATGGGGTGCCAGTCTCCAACAGGGAGGCCAGGGAGGGGCATGGGTTGAGCATCTTGGCTAGGAGGCGCTTCCCCAGAGGTGGATGTGGAGATGGTTAGCTCAGAACAGTGGCTGGAGCTGGGGGAGGAGTCTGAAGTCAGGGCATGTAGACTGTGGTTGGTGGTAAGGCACCGTGTGAGTCCCTGCAGGGCCCCACTAGTCCTCAGGGAGGCTTTGTGCACCAGAAGGCCACCATCGGTCCTTCCTAGCTTATGCATATGTCACTGAGGAACCTGGGGCAGCGGTATCTCTGGGTTGACTCTCGCCTGTGTCCTCATCTGCAAAGATGCGTAAGATCAGCACTCAGTAACAGGGTTACCGAGAAGATGGAAGGAATGGGGGCCTGTGAGTGAGCCCCTCATTTTATTTACATGGACGTTATGGTCTTATCCCAGTTTGAGGACACGTTGGCCCCGCCGAGATCTGACAGGCTGCAGGAGAAGCCTTGATGCTCGGGGGCTGCAAGGTTTATGTAGAGCAGACAAGGAGCAGGTGGGCGTTTCAGATGGAGGTGAAGGGAGAGGAAGCACCTTCCCATGGAGAACCACACACAACAAGGACAGACCCCAGCTGTCCTAACTCCAGGCTGCCCCCAATGCCATTGCTTCCTGGACTGAGGCACGTTTGGGGGCATGCAGGTGAGCATATAGGAACTAGCTCCAGGGCTCCAGGGAGAGTCTTAAATGCAGAGAGAAGAGGGACAGCAGGTGTAACCATGGGGGGTAGCGGTGGGGTGCGCTCCTTTGTCTCCTTTGCACTCAGCATCAACCTGCCAGCAGACCTTGTCAGTGAAAGAACCACCTGCTGACCCTTTGACATCACCCCTGCAAAGGAGCTGCTGCGATTCCCTAGTGCTGTGTTAGATCCTGTCCCCACAAAGGGGCAGTGGAGCGCAGGAGCAGAAGTGTCACACACTGTTTCCCACGCGGTGGTTTGAAATCACAACTAGAAATGGAGGTTCATGAACAACAGGTCCCCAGAATAATTGTTATCGCCTTTGACTCCAAAACTTGAAAGTATGTTTGATGTTTGTTTGTAAACCTGTGATGTGTTTTCTTGCCGAGTGTGTTTGATGTTTGTTTGTAAACTTGTGATGTGTTTTCTTGCCGAGTGTGTTTGATGTTTGTTTGTAAACTTGTGATGTGTTTTCTTGCCGAGTGTGTTTGATGTTTGTTTGTAAACTTGTGATGTGTTCTCTTGCTGAGTGTTCTCTGCTGCCTGAACTTGGACTTGGGAAGAGGAGCCAGAAGTCGATCTCAATGAGGAGTCTGCGTTTTTATTATTAGTCTCCAAATACATGTGCTCTCCTTTGCAGACTCCAAGTCAAGGCCGAGGGGTATCTTGATTTGGCCTCACTGTTCTTGAAGAAAGGGCCTAAAGACATGATGACCATGTCTGCATTGAGAGGCATGTGCCTCTGGCAGCCTTGAGAATGCCATTGAGAATACCAGCTAGTGCCATGTCCAAGTTCAGCACGTACCAGGCACCGCCCTATGCTGTCTGCAGCATGTCATCTTATTCTTACAACTGCTCTCGGAGACTGATGTGCTCATCATCCCATCTTACAGATGGGAAACTGGGCTTTGGAGGGTTCCATGCCTTGTTCACGCACCTGTTTGATGGGTCAGGTCTGCCTGGCTGCTCTTCGGATGCAGCATTTTTGGAGACACCGTGGTTGAGTAGGCCATTCCCAGGCAGAGCAGCCTCAGTGAGGCCCTCAGGTCCCTGGGAACCAGGTTCTCCTCACAGTGTCATTGGCAGTGACACAGCTTCCTCTTCTCCTGTGCCTGGCATGGTGGCATCAGTATTTTATGCAGATTACTGTTTCTTCTTTGTGTCAGCACTGCCTCTGGTTCTGCAAACCCAGCAGCACAGGGCCCTGGGATCAAGATTGAGTCTCCCCCATCTCAAGGAATTTGCTTCAAGGGGGTCAAAACCCAGCATTTCACCCTAAGCGTTTAGGCTCTTTGCAGGGGGGGGGGGCGTATGTCCTTTCAATGAGGAAGGGGCTGTTCCTGGACCAGGAGGACTGACCTCACCGCAAAGGCAGGGCAGCTTTCCACCTCACTTCTCATGAGATTTCCCTTGAAGCAGGGTACTTCCTATAGGGCCAGCCCTTCCTGACCGGCTGATGTAATTGTAGCTGCTGCTCACTGAGCACTAACTAGTCTGTGCCAGGAATCTGCGAGTGTTCCGTTGGTGAGCTGGGTTGTCCTGACTTACAGCAGGAGCAGGAGCAGTGTGTCCAGGACCTACTTTTTTTGTTGTTGTTTGTTTTTTGTTTGTTTGTTTATCTGAAGTAAGAAGCAGAGAAGCAGAGAAACAGACTCCCGCATGTGCCCGACCGGGATCCACCCGCACGCCCACCAGGGGGCGATGCTCTGCCCATCTGGGGTGTTGCTCGTTGCAACCAGAGCCATTCTATCTCCTGAGGCAGAGGCCACAGAGCCATCCTCAGTGCCCGGGCCAACTTTGCTCCAATGGAGCCTTGGCTGCGGGAGGAGAAGAGAGAAATAGAGGAAGGAGAGGGGGAGGGGTGGAGAAACAGATTGGCATTTCTCTTGTATACCCTGACTGGGAATCAAACCTGGGACTTCCACACTCTGGGCTGACGCTCTACCACTGAACCAACCGGCCAGGGCTCAGGGACTGCTTCTTGACAGTGGGCCACAGCTGTGTTTTTTAAAGCACCAGAAAGAGCCTTTGATGATCTGAGTCCAACCCCTTTATTCTGCAGATTTGAGGGACTGAGTCATTTGCCTGGCAACTGGCTGCTCATTCCTGGTGGAGCCAGACTAGAGCTCATCCTCTCCAGCTCTGCCTCCCATGTCTGAGCACCCACCTCTGGTGTGCACCCTGGCCAGCAGGCAGCAGGTTCAGTTACAACTTCTGGCTGGGCTGTATATGTTTAATGTGACCCTGGGATGAGAATGATTTTCTAAACAAGGGTAACATGAACAGACCATGAAATGATGAGGATGACAGCCCCAGGGGCAGCTCTGCAGAGGGCAAGGGCCATCCAAGGGGACACCATGAACCAGGGCCTCAGTGTGCCCACTTGCGGATGGGGTTGCAGGTCTGAGTGGTCATTGTATTTCCTGTGATCATCTGGACTGCACAGTATGAGACTCCTGGGGTAGGCGTCGAGCAGGTAAGGCAGGCTGAGTTCAGTGAGCTCAGGCTCGGTGGGAGGCGAGGAAGTGTGCTAATAGGACCACAAAGCATCTCCTCTTGTCCAAAGTGCTCCTTTGGAACTGTGCCTACACAGAAAGGAAGGAGTCTGTGCTTTCCAGCTTGGACATCGATGGCACTCTGTCCCCGCTCTGCTCTCTGTTGATTCCTCATTAAACAAAGAGGCTGTGGAATGATGACAGAAATGGCAACAGCAGCCGCTGTAGGAACAAGCCCTAGTTCCTGAGGGCACCCTGGCGCCCTGGCTTAGCATCCTCACAGCAGCTCTACTAGGCACACGAAGACTCTGGCTCAGCGTCACAGAGCTAATAAGTGGCAGAGGGGCCCCCAGGCTGGTGGTTCCAGCATCAGAGTCTCATCCACGCATCCTTGTGGGAGGATGTTTTTTTTTTTAATCTCATGAGAAGTGCCCACGAGAGCTCCTGGGGGAGGGAAGTGAGAAGCTCTCTCTTGCTGTCTACCCACGTCCTCCTGGATACATTTCCATTCCATTCTGAGGTTCTTCCATCGATAGAGAGAAAGAAACAGGAAGGGCAGGCTCAGATGAGCTATCTTTGAAAACTCAAAAGTCCAACGTGACTATCTGTTTTTCTTGCATGAAAAGGATCAGGAAGATGGAGAGTTATTTTCCTTGGTGCATCTAAGGTATCCAGTATGAAAATTTCAAGCTGCCCACCTGCTTTCTGGGTTTAAACCCAACTCACAGGTAATTAGCAAGGGTGTGGGGGCTAGAGCTTCCCATATCCTTGACCTTTAGCTGTTCTCCCCCCCTCCCCGGGGGCTCATTAGCACACTCACCTTCCAGTCAGGGCTCTTATTGCATTTTGCCAACATCTGTTCAGCTCAGGCTGCTTTTCCTTCCCCTAGTCTTGACAGACAATACCCTGGGTTACAAAGAGGAATACTTATAACCTGTGGAAAGCACAAACAAGTATTTGATTACTATATTAACATTTATGGCAGTCTTTTATTTTTTTTTCTCCAGTCTCATTAAAAATTCAGCCCCTGAGGTCTGGGCTGCTCTCAGTTTCCTGAGTTTGGGTATTTTGGCTTGTCTGCTCTTGTTCTTTCTTAGAAGCTTGGGGGGGGGGAGTCCCAAAGAAGACAGAAAGGCTTTCAGCCTATAGAAATCTGGTCAGATTCCTGCCCCTCACGTCCAGGTGGCAGCAGGCTCTCTAGGCAAGGGGGCTGCTGGTTCCAGAATGGGTCCCGAGACTCAGCTACACTCCTGCATGCTCCTCGTGAACCCTGTGGCCACCTGTTTAAAGAATAGAAGTTGGTGCTTCAGAGAGATTAGGCCACAGTGTGCAGAATATCAGTGCGAGAAAGGACGCTAGACCAGACATGCCCTGATCCCCTCTGATTTGCCCATGAAAGAGGCCCTTTACCTTAAAGGAAGGTTAGAAGAACATCAGGACCTCAAGTGCAGCATTGCTTAAAATACCATTTACTGTTCCTTTTCTGCTTCTAAAGGCTATGTAATAATAGCCATTATCTCCAGAAATCATCCTCAGACAAGTAGGAAGAGAACGGTAGGAGTCACCTACACTTCTGCCACTTATAGATGATCATTGCTAAGCCTTTGCCTTTTGTCTTTTCTGTCATTTTGAGTTCGCAGGCACACTTTGAAATTTCTGCACTAAGTTTGAATCATACTAGTCACACAGCTTTAGTAATCTTGACAGATGTTCTCATGAGTTTCCTTGTAGTCTTACATATTCCTCAAGGACATTTCCTTTGTGATGTATGGGGAGTTCCATATCATGGACATGTCCTATTTGGCAACGTTTCATTTATTTGCACTGTTTTTCTGTTACAAAACACATACATCTCTGAGTATTTTCCTAAAATAACTTCAATGATTAAAAACATTTTGTAAGGACACATTGCTTGGGTAGAAATGGTATCTTTCCTGTTTTGCCCTTCCCCGCCCAGTGTGGCACAAACGGGGCCCCTTGTGCCCTGGCCACCTACACTGAAAGCAAGCATCACTTGTCAGTCACAACCGTACCCGTCTCCTGGCCCCAGATGGGGCTCTGGAATCCTCCTCAAGCTGCATACCGACAGCCACTACCTATTGGAATTGACACAAGAGCCAAACCCTATTTTCATCTCTGGATTGGGGATTGACACCTATTCTGAAGGGCTGTTCTAGGTCCTGTTTTATCCATTCCTGGCACAGTGAGTGTGTGTGTATGGGGTGGGGGTGGGGGAGCACCGGCTCAGATGGGTTTTAGAAACTCCCTGAGTAATATTCTATAGGTGTCTGAGCAACCCAAAAGAGCTACAGCTCTCAGCCCCACTCACTGTCATTCTCCATGCCAGGCAACCCATCTACTCTCACTCTGCCGCTGGAGCGGTTTAAGAGGTTGAAGCCTTTGATGTTCATTGAAGCCTTCATTAAAATGGAAACTCCCTTGGGAAGGATCCTACCTGAAGGCATCATCTCCTGATACCTTAGTTCCCCATTAAGATCCTACCTGTGCTGCAGCGTTTGAGTAATAGGTGGCAGATGGACCACGGAGAAAGGCTGGGCCAGCAGGAGGACCAAGGCCACCTGCTCCCGGGCCCTGAAGCCTTCTGGCCCAGCACCTTAGTTCACCATAGATCTCTGGAAAGGGACTCATGTATCATGTCTGGTGATCTGCTTTCATCCAGCAAATGAGTCCGTTGGGTATGACGGGGTGGTGGGAATGAGGAGATGAACTCCGCCTCCATCACCCTTTAGCCAGAGGAGGCCATTGCAGACATCTCACCCTAAGGAAGATGCAAAAGAATTAGGCTTTGTATGGGAGCCTGGTGGCCTTTCCTTCTGGAACCACTCTGATTGGCAGGGTTTCAGTCGGAGGGGCATGTTCTATGTCCTTAGCATTGTGTAGGGTACTGTCCTGGAGCAGGCTGTTTAGCAGATAAGAGCGAGTTATTGGGAGGACAGTGGGGAGACGTTTGTTTTGCATTTGTTAGCTGTGGTTTGTAGTGTCCTGTGTCTCCTAACAGCTTTCCCTTCTGATTATTTGCTCTAGATCAGCGGTTCTCAACCTGTGGGTCGCAACCCCGGTGTTTCTGTGTTTTGGTCATTCGACCCCCGCCGGGGTCGCGACCCACAGGTTGAGAACCGCTGCTCTAGATGGTTTTGGTCTTTATGCAGGAAGGTGAAGAGGGGTGGTATATGTTTTGCAATTGACCTTTCTAGCATGGGGTCTCCTTTAACAGGAAGGAAATCTAGAAAAAGTCAATAGCTATGAAACTGCTGTCTAAACATGGTCACAGTGCAATCTAACCTTGGTAATTTGATTTGTCCGAAGATGCGTACTGGGCTGCAGCGCACCCGGAGTTTTCAATCAGAAATGCCTTCCACGTGCTCTTGCCTGGCCTTGTGCCATCGGAAACACAGTCGCCTGTGCGTCATGGGTAGTTCTCCCGGGTGCTGCCTGCCTGAGCCACTTGCTGTCATTTACCCTGTTATGAAACACTTGGATGGTCCAGGTCACAGTGCCTGGGTTGGGTAGGGCTGCCTCACAATGGGAAGCTTTCGCCCATCCCCCCCCCCCACCCGCCCAGTCAGTCTCCACAGCCTCAGGGCTCAGGCAGCCAGCCTGGCTCTGTTGGGCACTATGGCGCTGACCGGGTGCATTTTTCCATAGTTGGGCACAGCATGCAGGAGGAAAGTAACCTGGGTTCACACTCAAGCTCTGACCTTGATCGATTGGTCCCAGCTCTGTGCCCGTTTCCTCATATGTAAAACTTCCCTTAGAAACATGGTGTCAACATGTCTAAACCCTAGTGGAGCTCCAGAGACATCAGCTCTTAATTAAGGTTGATGTCCACTCCCCTCACTGGACGCCTCACACTTAGGAACGTCGGGGGATTGAAGAATGGACCTCAGAAGCTTCCTTCTTAGAGGAACAAGCTAACTTTATGCATGTTAAACATACCTGTTGGGCACTAAGCAATCGCTCTGGAGTTTTGCTCTTAAGTTCTCTGAAGCTGTGGCCAGGTACTAGTGGCGGTCACCTTTGTGTCTTCAGTTCCTCAAGAGTAGGTATTGCTTAAACATCCCTGAATTAATTAGAATCCAGGTCCCAGGTGTTGTCTCGGCTGGCCAGATGCTGGCTCCTAGCGCGGGCTTCGTGGCTTGCCCGCCCTTCTGGCCCTAGAGCTGGTCTCATCCAAGGGTGTTTCGAGAAACCCATCCTGCAACTGTGTAACTTAAAGCTTGGGGGGAAATAACATTGCCATGGGATAGGGCCATTAAAACGACCTTCATGTCGACGTGAACTACAGATGAGAAGCGTGCAGACTGCTGTCCGAGCAGGTGCAGATTCCCGGAAGGCCTGGTGATCCAAGCGCTGGACAGATGAAATGCAGTTTCCCTCTTGAAGTGAGCAGGGCTCTGACTCGGACAGGCTCTGTAAGCGCCCGGGCCCCATCTGAACTTGGAAGGCAAAGGAAGTCCTGATGGCATACTGGGAAGTGTCACCCAGCCAACCGGCATTATGGAGCCCCTGCTCCTGCGGGCTGAACGTCAACTAATACATGGGACCAGATCACAGAGGGGCAACTTTGGGAGGCACATGTGAGTGGGGACTCCTGGCTCTTTCTGCTCTGTTTCAATGGAGGCCGCCATCAGTTCGTACTGCGTGTGTTAGGGCTGTGAGGTCATGTTATCAGCAGCATTGGAACTGGGAGAATCTTCCAGGAAGACGTACCACAGTGTGGTAGTCAGGGGCATGGACTTGAACTGGGCCATTGGGGGTGAATTCTGGTTCTACCCCTTACTAGTTGTGTGACATCAGGCAAGTCCCGTAGCCTCTCTGTGACTCAGTTTCCTCATTGGATAAGTGAGGGTAAATAATACTACAGATCCTTGAGTTGTCATCAAGTAAGTGAACTGGGTTTTTGTTTATAAAGCACACCAGAACACAGGCCTACATATAAAAACATAAGTGCTGCCTGACCAGGCGGTGGCACAGTGGATAGAGTGTCGGACTGAGATGCAGAGGACCCAGGTTCGAGACCCGAGGCCAGCTTGAGCTCGGGCTCATCTGGCTTGAGCAAAAAAAAGAGCTCACCAGCTTGGACCCAAGGTTGCTGGCTCGAGCAAGGGATTACTTGGTCTGCTGTAGCCCCATGGTCAAGGCACATATGAGAAAGCAATCAATGAACAACTAAGGTGTCGCAGCAAAAACCTAATAATTGATGCTTCTCATCTCTCTCCGTTCCTGTCTGTCTGTCCCTATCTATCCCTCTCTCTGTCCCTGTAAAAAAAAAAACCAAAAACCAAAAAAACATAAGTGCTATCTATGTGCATGTTGATAAACATGGTTCATTTTTATTTACTGATAGATGAAATATTCCCCTCGAACACCCTGTGTGGCTGGAGTCTGGCCATGTGATCCTGAGAACGGAAGTGGGGAGTCGGAGCCTGTGACATTGCCCTTGTTAGGTCCTTGTTTCCGCTTTGGCAAAAAAGGCTAATAATGCCATTTGTCCTGGAGGCTACAGAGTGGCCAGTGGGACAGGGTCAGCCCCTCTGCCCACTGTGCCCAATGCAGAGGCGGGCAGTGCTCCTGCCGTTGCCTTGCGCATTAGGGCCTGGTGTGAATACCAGTGTGTACAGACCCCTCTCGTGACCCCTGCAGCTCTGCCCCGGCCTTGCCCTCTGCATCTGCAGAAGCTCCTGTCTGTCATCAGCCCACCTTTCATTTTAAGATGAGGAAGCTTCTCATTTATTTGTCTGTGGGCAGGCGGGAGCCAAGGTGCTTTTTCCTATCTTCCTGTCCTGCTGGCTTCTGCTTCTCCTCAGCCCCCTCGTCTGCTCTTCCTGCCTTCCCGCCGCCGTCACTGTGTGTGTGTGTGTGTGTGTGTGTGTGTGTGTAGGTAGGTAGGTACACGGGGAGTGAGTGGGACAGCATTAGTCTACAGAGTAAGCTTCTCCAGCCTGCTGGTTTTCCCTGAACCAGCTGTGCTGAAACAGGGCTGGGTACCATCTGTCTGTCTGTGCGCTGCCCTGGGCGTCCCAGGCAGAGTCGAAAGGGGGACGAGGACCCCACCAGACACCAATCTGTGTTCTTCCTGCTCCCTCAGCAATGCTGCACACTCCCCACCCCGCCCTCACTCCCAGCACACAGACACTCTGAATAAACACAGAGGACCTGGTGATAGAAGGAGAGGGGCACACGTGGGGGTCACAGGCCTGGGCTACGTCACTTCATCGGGTGACTGGCAGGTCTGCTGAAGGACATGGTGGATGACACCAGTGATTCTAAACCAGGAGAGAGTGTGGGGGAAAGAGGACCTTCCAAAAACAGTCAGCTGGGGAGGGCCACCACCAGGTCCTAGTAGGTCCTTCTAGGGAGAGTGTCGGGCACCGTTTAACAGACCCCCACACACATATACATGGACAATACAGAGCCGGCTGCCCACGTCAAGACTGCAGCGTGAGCAGAGGAAGATTTCACAGTTTTCTTTGGCATCATTGTCAGTACTGGCCTAATGACATCACGTCAACATACAGCCTTGCTATTGGTATTGCTGCAAATGTAGCAGCTGCTTCTCAGCCAGGGCTCCTGCCTGGACTGGGGGCCAGGTCTACCCTTCTGCTGTCCACCATCCAGGTTCATGTTGAGATGTGACCTTTACCTTCTCTTTTCCTTTGAGGCCTCACATGGTCCTCAGCCTTCTCCTTAGGGTCACATTCTCTCAGGCCTGTGGCCAATGCCTTCCAGAAGTCAGTGACACTGATGGCTCTTGTGTCACTGGCCTTTTGTTTGTTTGCTTCCCTGGACTCCCAGTATTCCTTACTTGCTAAAACAGGATTGCAGAAACAGCATGTTTTGCATGCCCAGCCCAGCCCGTGTGTTTCTACAGCTGTAGGTTTCGTCATTTGTAGGTGAGCACAGGGGTCTAAATCTAGGGTCTTGAGGAGTGGGAGGCCTGGACAGAGTGAGTCCCATCAAACCTCCCTCTTCAGGCACACATGCATGCGCACCATACACTAGTGTGGTCCTTCCTGGATCTCAGGACCCTAGGAGGGGCCCTCTTGCTCCAGCTCCAGCCCCAGCCCTAGCATACTGGTCTCTGTCTTTCCCTCTCTGTCCCATCATTTTCTGTGGAGCATCTCAGTGCTTTTGACCTTCCTTGTAAGCTGAGATACTTCAAACCCTGCAGATTCATTACCCTTTTGATATTCAATTCCCTATTCATTCATTCATTCACTCAATCACTTAATCACTTATTCATTCACTCCCTCAACAAGTTCTGTTGAGCATCTCCTATGGGCCAGACTCCGTTCTAGGCAGTGAAGATACAACAAGGAATAAAAAGGATAGAAATCCCCACCCCCCGTGGACCTGACTGCACCCCCTCTGGTACCCTCTCCCCAGGGAAGCACCAGAAATGACAGAATCCCTACCGACTTCCTCTAAAATTATCCAAGACTTCGTGTCTGCCCTTTGGCAGCCGGGCGCACTGGTCCTGCTCCGCTGGGCCTGCCGTCCTCATCACTCTCAGAGCGGATCCTTTCGCCTCAGTGCCCATTTCTTTCTCAGAATTTACTTAGTCAAGAAAAAATACTACCAAGTTGGTATATACAGGGTGGGCAAAAGTAGGTTTACAGTTGTTTGTATGGCAAGTTTGAATACAAGAATAAACTCGTTTCACCTGTCACAAGTGTAAACCTACTTTTGCCCCACCCTGTATTTAGTCAGCTTTCAGTTTTTTTCCTGCCTCCCCAAAGCCTTTTCGCCTCCTTCCTATGCCTTCTCTCAGCCTCCCCCTCATCCTGCCCTCTGGGTCAGAACTTCATCACAGGAGGGTCAGAGGCAGCCACAGAGCAAGACAGTCTCAGCCACCTGGGGTGCCTTGGTTTGGTGCCGCCCGGGGGAGGGAAGCACTCAGCTCCCATGTTTTTGAAGCCGTGACCTTGAGCAGGTTCTCTATGACTCTGCACTTCCATGGCTGCCAGGTGAGCATCCCACACCTCTGGTCGCCCCCAGCGAGGATGATGTCCAGTGGCCTGCGCCTAGTCAGTGGTCGTGCTTGACGTGGAAGAGCCCCTCCATTGGGCACATCGATTTTCCATTCCATCACATGCATCCTTGGAATACACTTCTGGTAGCTGAGGATAACTGCACACCCTTTTCACTGGCCAAATTTCCCCTTTCTCCATTGCCTTTGTTGGAGGAAGAACAAGGGTGCTCTTGGGGAAGTGGCCAGGGCTGGCAGCAAGATGGGGATACCCATGGACTCAGCTGAGGTCCAATGAGCAGGAGGAGGTTGGTCTGGGGAGGAGCCTGAGAAAGAAGCAGCATCCCAGGGGTCAGGCATGAACCTGACATGATGGGGATAAAGAACTCCAGCGAGTGTGGCTGGAGCAGTGACGGGAGCAGAAAAAGCTGTAACACTGGAGGAAATCAGCTCATCGCCTGGGTGGCCCAAGCACACTGTCACTGTGCTAAAGTGGGGCCTGTTGAGGTGGGTGGACCCAGACGGTGGCCCGGGGCTCCTCGCCATGCACCCACCACCATCGTGTCCCACCAAAGTGGGAAAGCACATCTCTCCTTTTTCCACCCAAGCCGAGGCTTTGAAAACATCACTTCGTGTGAGAAACAGACACAGTGTCTCAGTGAGACATGTGCCACGGTCATGAGGCTGCTGTTTTCTAACCACTATCTGGTGAGTCAGCCCGGGAAGAGGGACAGAGCCTGGGATGAAGGATTAGTAGGCGCTGTGGCCACGTGATTAGATATGATTATTGGGCATCCCCACCCACCATCAGGCCCTGGTCCTCAGCCCACTTTTTCCTCACCCCAGCTCTGTGGATTTTAGACTATTGCCTTTACCTTGTCAGCGTGGAGACTGCAGTTCAGAGAGTCCTATAGACGGAGTTTTTTTATCCCCACCTCCCCCAAACTCATACACGGAAACCTAACCCTCAAGTGATGGTGTTAGGAGTAGGGCCTTTGGAAAATTACTAGGTCATAGGGTGGATTGTTCATGATGGGGTTTGTATCTCATGGAAAGGACCCCAGAGACCTTGCCAGGCCCTTACCCAATATGGGAACACTGAAGACAGCCATGTCTGAACCAGGAAACAACCCTCACCAGACAGCAGATAGATCTACCTGTACCCTAATCTTGGACCTCTGGCCCCCAGCACTGTGAGAAATTCAGCCTGTGTATTCTGTCAAAGCAGATGGTATGGACCGAGACAGAGAGGGTTAGTCACTTGCCCTGGGTCACATACCTCAGGACTCCTCAGTCTATGTCTCAGGACACATACTCAGAACTCGTCCGAATCTGCAACTTTGCTGGACAGCACCTATTTCCAAATCATAATACAAGGTTCTGAATTTTATATAACTGTTTACATTCCTCAGAATACTACATCATTGTCTTATTGCTTCATTAACTGCGCCTTTGGAGAGGCTCAGCTAGACAATAAAAGGGCCAGGAGCAAAACCAGCTCCCGCACATCCCAGCCGTGGGTACCGGCAACCCCTTAGCCACTGGGGATATGATCCAAGCTCCCTAGTGGGTTCCTGAAACCACAGATGGTACTGAATCCTGTGCACACTGCTTTTCTCTTATTCTTTATGGCTTTTCCTTGGAGAATCTGAATTCTCAGCTTCACTACGCTTGCGCTTTGAGATCATTAGGGAGTAAAATAATGGTGACTTAAACTCAAATATAGCGATACCACCATCCATCTGAAACCGAGTGATAGCATGGGGGACCATCTACATCATGGATATGATGGACAAAGGGCTAACTCACGTCCTGGGTGGGACAGAGCAGGATGGTGGGGGATTTCATCACATTACCCAGGCCAGCGCACCATTTCAAACATGAATTGTTTCTTTCTGGAATTTTACATTTAATGTTTCGGACCACAGAAAGTGAAACTGTGCGTAAGGGCAGGAGGCGCTGTAACTCCATCTCTCATCTTTAACAGACAACTCTCTCCTGCTACATTTTAGCTCAGTGCTACAGAAAAGGGAAGTCTGTGGTTCGGGTGGGAAGGTGTCTTGGTGGTGAGCTGGTCCGGGTGGGGGAGATGAGGGTTCGAAGGCGAGCCATCTTTCAAGGTTTTGGTGTGCCAGGCTTGTGTGCATCTCAGCCCTCTCTCCACATGACATCTAGTCATGGTTCTAGATTTAATGTCTATAGTAGCCAATGAAGTACCCCCCTTCCTTAGTTTAGGGGCTCCTTACATACTCGACAGTTCGTGTTTCCTATGAACAATGTCAGCTTAGGTGCCTGATTCCAAAGTTGTTTAGTTGCCAAATTCTCTGCCACCTATTGTGTTGCATTAGCTAAGGAAGATCCCCTTACACACACACACACACACACACACACACACACACACACACACACACACGCACAGAGTTTACTGTTGTGCATTCCTAAAAAGGAAGCCCTGCAGCTGAAACATTCTGTAGCTGACACTGTACTTGGGATTCCTAACCAGGTTTCTGCCTGTTTCCTAAGGGCTCTGGAAGATGGCTGTGTTGGAAGATACCAAATTTTAGAGTACTGAACCTAATGTTGATACATTACTGAGGAGCCACCTTGACATGATGGCAGTCCAGTGACATAGTGTGAGTGGTCCCATCGGCTGCACAGATGTGAGGCTGAGTTGAAGGGATGGCAGCAGCACAACCAGGACTCACACCCATGGCTTCTTGTTCGGGCTGCAAATCAAGTTTGTTACCAGTCAGCTCTAAGCAAAGAGATTAAACGAGGAAAGAGCCTTTGGAGCTCCTCAGTGACTGAGGGGCTGAATTCTGCAATTAAAACTGGGACCTCAGGGGTTTGTCACATACACAGCTTGTTCTGCAGATCAGCCGCAGGAGAAAGGACAAAGGAATGCAAAAGAAATGATTAGTTTAGTGAAGGACAGACAGGCTGCGGCTGGCGGAGAACAATGGTCTGGCCGTTATCTCCATCATCCTTTATGGAATGTAATTCTCATCTCACATAAGAGGACTGTTTCTGTGGTGATGTGGGACATTCCTGTTATATTTTTATACCTATTTGGCTTACCCTGAACATAAATTACTTCCTAATATTAAACCTTTAATTCATAATATTAAGGGATCTGCATCTGTGTTGCAAAACTGCTAAGGCTTTGTACCAAAAAAATAACAGTTTATGTAAAATGCCATTTCCATCTCAAAGTGAAGTGTCTGTCTCTAAAAGGTGCACTTTACGAAGCACACAAAGCCACCCTGTTCTTCCAGGAGTGAAAGTGGAGGTCAGCACTACCTGTGGTGCCCCCTGCCTCCAGTCCGGTGGTCTTCAAGTGGGTTGCAGGACAGGCTGCGGCCAGTGTGACATCACCTGTGTGTGAGGTCCTGCGACCGTCCCTCACTCTGTGGGGATTCTTGCTTCTATTTGATAAATGAGGCCTGGGTACAGAAAGGCTGTGTGGCCTGCCCAAGGTCACACAGCCAGCCACTGTGGACATGGGGGATCGGGGGGGAACAGGGAGCATAAGAAGACAAGAAGGGGCCATGAGGAGTGCTGCACTGGTTGCCCCCAGTTCAGAAAGGGCAGGATGGAGGAAACAGGTCCGGCCCAGCCAAGCCCCGTGGTCTGTGATGTTCCCTCTCCCGGCCTCCTCATCCTTCAAGTAGTCCAAACTCACAGGCAGCCCCTCCCCCCCCCAACCCAGGACTCAGCAGGCCCGCGTTGCCTGGCTCCCAAGAGCCTGGGCCAGTGTCCTGGGGAAGGTGCTGTTGGGGCTGTGCCTGCCCTGCCGAACCAGTCCAGCCGGCAGAGCTGAGCCCTCAGCGCCGTTACTCATTCCTTCCAGCCTCACCACCCCTCTCACTTGGGCCTGCTCTTCCACACAGACACAGGCGGTCCTGGCTGACCTGATCTTTTTTGTTTTGGTTTGGTTTTTGGTTTTTTTTTGTATTTTTGTGAAGCTAGAAATGGGGAGAGACAGTCAGACAGACTCCCGCATGTGCCCGACTGGGATCCACCCGGCACGCCCACCAGGGGGCGATGCTCTGCTCCTCCGGGGAGTCGCTCTGTCGCGACCAGAGCCACTCTAGCGCCTGAGGCAGAGGCCAAGGAGCCATCCCTAGCGCCCGGGCCATCTTTGCTCCAATGGAGCCTTGGCTGCGGGAGGGGAAGAGAAAGACAGAGAGGAAGGAGAGGGGGAGGGGTGGAGAAGCAGATGGGCGCTTCCCCTGTGTGCCCTGGCTGGGAATCGAACCTGGGACCCCTGCACGCCAGGCCAACGCTCTACCACTGAGCCAACTGGCCAGGGCTGACCTGATCTTTTCACCGGGCATTCACATAGGCTGCTGTTCCTGAAACCCGAACCTTCCCATGGAGTTCGGCCAAGGTGCCCCTCTTCCTGGGTGGGTATGGCTCCTTTCTCCCTACTCACTCTCTGTCCACCCAGGCAACAGGTATATGTTGAACATACTGTGTTCTGAGCCCGGAGGACATGGAGTGACAGTCGCCTTGACCTCCACTGTCATCCTGCAGCTGGGGCCAGTGGGTGGGACAGCAGAGGCAGATGAAAACAAGTGTGAGTCTTAATAAAACAACTATAGGTGATGAATTCAAACAAACCCAGTGCACACTGAGACTAAAAAGCATGGCGTCTGCCTGTGGTTGGGTGGTCAGGAGGGCTGCCTGGTGAAGCTGGAGCCTGGGGCTCTCCCCAACCCCGGGACCCCCCCCCCTGAGTCCCTGGGGGCCACACTCAGGCCTGGGATGGGAAGGGCTTGCCAAGGCCCAGGCCTGACACCAGCCTGGACAACAGCCCAGGATGAGTCTGGGGACAGGGGTGCCTGCTGAAGACTGGGTTTGCTTTAAGTGAACAGGAATCATGGAAGTGCTTCAGTGGAGCAGGGGTGTTGCAACTCAGTTTCTATTGTAAAAATTTCTCTTGTTGCTGTGAACCTACTGGAGGAGGAGGAGGCCCTTGGAGGGGCAGCAGTTTTTGTCCAGGCCCACAGTGGTGGCTGCCTGGGCAGGAGGGCCGCAGTGGGTGTTACAGTGTGGAAGTAGCGGGGCAGGATGTGTGACAGGTCAGGTGTGGGGTGAAGGAAGGAGAGAAAGCCTCTGGTGAAATTAACTGTAGGGCTGATGGCAAGAAGCGAAGGGGGAGGGGACAAAGGCTTGTCTGCGCACTGCTAGTTAAAGATGTCAGCCTCTTTCACGTGCTGCTAAAAATGGAAATGACAAGTGGATGAGGCTGCTGGCCCTTGGGGTTCGGGCCACTACCTAGGTCACCTGTCATCTATTCCAGGTGAGCACACCTGTAGGGAACCAAGCGCCGTGCGCAGAGGTAGGGAGCCTGCAGTGTTGGCCCTTAGTGAGGTCCCTGCCTGGGCTCACTGACTGCAGGACCAGCCCGTGGCTGGCCCCCTGCAGTGAGTGTGACAGTGACCCCAGAAAACATGAGAGTGACCCATGGTGCTCACAGTCCTCCACATCCCTGTATGTCCTTACGTCCTCATGGCCCCCGGGCGAGCCCAAGCCCTGTGCCCATGATGTCTCCAGCCACTCTCTTCTGCACAGTCTACTCAACACAGGGTACTGGATCTGGTCACAAGGCCTTTGCCCATGATGTTCTCACTGCCTGAGATGCTCTATGACCCCCACCCCTGCCCTGAGAGGCTGATGACTGTTCACCCACCAGCCTTTAAAGGTCATCTCACATGGCCCCTCCAGGGAACTTTCCAGACCCTGCTTCCCACAATGAATCTGGATGTGGGGTCCTCCTTGTGAGCACAGCCCTGCCCTGCGCCTGACATCACAGTTCTCATCACTGCACTGAGAACTCCCGGGAAGGGAGTACTGGGTCTTCCTTAACACACACTCAAATTGAGTCAGTGGTTCCCCTCGCTCTCCTTGCATCATAATCTCCTTCTAAACAGAACATTGGCTCTTCTGGTCACTGCTGAAAAGGGGGTCGGTATCTTTGCTTGGGTTGGGGGATCTTTTGGAGAGATTTGAGCACTATTGGACCACTCTCAATGCTACCCTGCTGTGGCACCCTGGGTCTGAGGGAGTGGGTGACCTTTGGGACACTAAGGGAATCAGCTGGGTGGTGGCAGTGGGGCTTAAAGGAGAGACACGATGCCATGGTGGTAGGGGAGAGGAGAAGGATGGCAGGGTGGTAACTGTGTGAGTTTATTCAAATGTGCAGAGCCCTTCAGCCCCACTCCAGACACCAGCAGAACCTGGGGGGTCCTCTTCCAGGCCCTCCCAAACCCTGCCCACACACCTACCCCCAATTCCATGCTGCTTTTGCATTTTTAAAATTTTTTTTTATTTTTGCAACATATCTTCTCCTTTTCCCTTCAAATGTACTTCTGGCCGTGCATTGTAAACCCACTTTGCCCCCCTCCATGATATGTGTGCATCATGGAGAAAGAGAGAGGTTGTGTGGTTTAAAGACCATGCAGCTGGCTTAACTTATACACACACTGTGTACAGGACAGCCACGTGTTCCTTGTCCAGATGGGGCAAGAAAGAGCGTGAAGGGGCCACTGTTAATTACAGCAGGTGGCAGGCACACTTGGTCTGGCTCTGGGCCAGGAGGTCACCCCAGCTGTAAGGCACCTGGAAGTGGTGACCTTGGGTTGTGTCCTGACACTTCTGAGCTCCTGTTCCTCACCTGCAGGATGGATTGGCCTTCACAGGGATGTTCTGAGGGGCTAGTGGGATAATATCTGGAAAACTCCCTGTGAATGGATCATGTGAGGGAGTCTGATCTTGGTTGGGATTTCGGCCCAACCCTGGCCATATTAAGTCCATGATAGAGGCTGAATCTCTTGAGTAGTGTTTCCTCCCTCCCCTTCCCTGAGTCTCCCCATTCCAGTGACCCATCTGTGCCAATACTTGACAAGGATTAGGAATCACAACATCTACAAGAGCCTGTGGTTGATGCTAGTAAATCAGAACTAAACAGATAAAGGAGCCAGCAGCTATGGTACTTCCCACTTTCTCCATTAAGAGGTTGGCCAGGCCAGATTTTGCTGGGTGAATATTTATTTTGAAATGGCCTGGGAGACAAAATTACTTTAAGTTTTGGAAGAGAAAGATTTTATTCTGTGTACTCGGCACAACGTAGTAATTCAAAGGCTGGTTCCTCTCTTCTTTGAGCGCTCCCCCTGAATAATGTATGGCCCCGCCCACCGGAGGCTGCAGGGCTTTGCTGCAATAGTGATTTTCAGGAAGGGTGGATGTGGAGCTTGGGGCTATTCTTGCTAATGGGGCCTCTCTGTCTTCCTGACCTCACTATCCTGCCCACGGGGCCCTCCTCCTCCGAGATCAGTTTGGCACCTGTGGTGTGCCATTTCAAAAAATGACAGAAGTGAATATGATGGTGACTTTGCTCCCTGATCCTCAGTGTCTTCTGCAAAATGAGGGCAGATGGAGCGGTCTGGAGCCTGGAACCCGGCCATCTGTGGACTGCTGTGGGTCTCAATAAAAGTTAGCAGGTTGCAGGTACCTACCTCTCTGGGACAGGCGCTATACTGAGTACATCCCCCATTCATCCTGCCCCCACATGCAGCCATGTGAAGCGGGTGTCACAGTGCCTGTTTCACAGTGAAGACATGAAAACCTGTCTAACTGTGCAGTTAGCTAGAAGCAAATAGAAGGTTTAAACTCCCCAGATATGTTTATCTGAATCAAAAACCTTGGTATCTTGTGTGCATTGCCAGTCTTTAAATTTTTTTAAGTTTTTCAATTATATTCAATATTATATTATTAATTAGTTTCAGATATACAGCATAGTAGTTAGACGTGTATGTAATTATACAAGCTCCTCACTGTTAAGTCTAGTACTGCCAGGGACATTGTATGTAGTTATTGCAATATTATTGATTATATCCCCTGTGTTGTACTTCACATCCCCATTTGTCTTAATTTTGCCAAGGAAAACTGGAATTTCAGAGGCTGCCAAAATCAATAGTAGAGTAAGGTCGTTGGGAAGGGGAATAAACTTCCAAAGAACATGCCAGCTTCTATTAGCACCACCCAGATGCAATAGAATCAGAACTTGTCTGCCTACCTCCGCATGCCACCAGCCTGGTGTAGGAGCCTTTGAAAGCCATAGCTCTTTAGACTACATATGAACATGAACATGTGTATGAATGATGATGTGTGTGTATACATATATTTCAAAGACTGTAAGGTTTTCATTGCTTTGGTGAAATTATCTAAGCTAGTCCTTTCTGGTTTCTTCACTGATAAATTCAAAGTTACTATGAACAGAACTCCTAACGAAAATGACAGTCTAACCTGGATGGCATTTTTCAGACCCCAGGTGGTGAATGCATTCCTATTTACAGAGTCACCCTAACTGACAAGGAAATGAACTCTGGAGCCCTGGCCAAGCTCCTGGGTTAAGAATCCCATAGGCTTTGCATCTCCTCCCCTCCCCTCACTGTCCCTTACGCTTTGGGTCAGTGTTTGTGAATTTGCCAGATTTATAAGAAAGGGGTGTTTGCAAAGTGAAGAGGGGCCCCGGGTGGTGTGTGAGGAGGCAGGGGACTAGAAATGTGGTGGGGAGGAGGGCTTCGGGGTGGGGGGCTCAGGAAGGGTGGTACCCGGGCAGAGGTGCAGCGGTGGGAGCGCAGTCCCTTGGCGGTAGCACAAGAGCTTGGCCTGTCTCTGTTTCAGGCCCCACCCGAGAGATGCCCCCCAGCGCCAGCGTCATGGACTTCTTCCAGCTTTTTGTCCCTGACAACGTCCTCAAGAACATGGCGGTGCAGACAAACATGTACGCCAAGAAGTTCCAGGAGCGCTTCGGCAGTGATGGCGCCTGGGCGGAGGTAACGCTGGCGGAGATGAAGGCGTTCCTGGGTTACGTGATCTCCACCAGCGCCTCCCACTGTGAGTCCGTCCTCAGCATCTGGAGCAGTGGCTTCTACAGCAACAGGAGCCTGGCGCGCGTCATGAGCCAGGCCCGCTTCGAGAAGATCCTCAAGTACTTCCACGTGGTGGCCTTCCGCTCCAGCCAGACCACACAGGGCCTCTACAAGGTCCAGCCCTTCCTCGACTCCCTACAGAGCGGCTTCGACTCTGCCTTCAGGCCTTCCCAAACCCAGGTGAGTCTGGTGCACTATTAAATCCTGGGTGCTCACCACCCTCCCCCAAGTGTGTCCCCCAGTGCTTGGGTGGCTCTCAGGTGCACAGCAATGCCCACTAACAAATTCTGAGATTCGTAGCCTCACCCCTCCCCTGCCCCAGGCATGGGGGCCCTGTGGGGGCCCAGCAGCAGCTCTGGGCCCTGAGTGTAGATGTCTATACTGTGAGTGGACAGGTGTCCTAGAGGGCAGCTCTGCCCCCTCCACGGTACCTTCCAACAGGCAGTGTGTGTGTAGAAAGAGGAGTTGACAGGGAGACCCTGGTCACTTTATTCTGGCCACAAACATCTTTTTTTGCCTGCAGTTGCTGAGGCTGAGAGAGGAAGGGTCTGAGAGAGGCTCAGCTTGGGGCAGGGCTCCCTGGTCAGGATGGTTGCTTGTTTCTTTCTCCCTGTGTGCCTTTCACTTTGCACTTAGTTATTACCTTTGTACTTGTGAAGGTATGTTTTCTTTTTTGTGGCCATTTTCTACCCTGTTTTGCATACCCTGTTGCTGGTCAGGATCCCAGCAGGAAACAAATGCTCCAGAAATGAGGTTGAAGAGAGTCAAGTGCAGCAACTGAGGCCAGGGATGTGACAGATCCAGGGCCAACAACACTGGGAAGCCAAGGTCAGCCCCTGGCCACAGAGACAAAGCTGGGGAGGAGCAGTGAAGGCCACAGACTGGCGACAGGCCAGAGGGTGTCGGCAGGATGGGAATGGTTCACCCGTTTCTTGCTCATGCCTCCCCTTTTGCCACGTAAGCCAGTCACAGGGAACAGTTTATAAGAGGCTGGCGTCCAGGCCACAGCACAGGGTAGGAAGGAAGAAAAGTGAGTTTGGGGAAACTGAATACCCAGTACACACCACCTGACAGATGGGACCGTGAGGCAGAGGGAGAATCCAGGTGCCTGGGGCCAGTTCTCCAGTTGACTAGTAATGAGGTGGAATTTCCTCTTTTGCCTCCTTCCCTTCTTCCTTCCCTCCCTTTCTCCCTCTTTCTTCCTCTCTCTCTCTCTTCCTCCCTCCGGGCCCAGAACCAGCTTTCATCAGTAGATGTGGCTGCAGGGGGCTTTTCCCTTTGGCTTCCAGCATGGACACGTCATGCTTGGCTCCTGTGTTTTTTCTCTCCTCTAAAGACACATCTTAGAGAGGGAAGTCTTCTTCTGACCCTGGAGAAGCTGGGTACTCCAAGGCTTTCCAGGGTTCCCAGCTTTCCCCTGCTGGGCTCTGGAACATTCAGTTCAAAAGGGGATCTAGGAGTGAGTTTACAGTCTCGGGGCTCCCTGGTGGGGCCATCCTGCTGCCTGGTGAGGTCCTTCAGGCTGACTGCCCTCTGTCCCTTGTCAGCTGGGGGGTGAGTGTGCTCTGCATCCTGATCCCTGGCACTCCACCTGGACACGCACTTGCCTTGCAAACGCTGCACAGCCCTGTAACCCCGGGAGGCTTTTAACTTCAGCGAACGTGACTCTTTGGGATGAGTAGCAATGTGTACAGTCTTCAGAAATCTAACAGCTCCCAGGACCCAGCAGTAACTGGAGCAGCCATGTGTGCATATGCATGTGTGTGCCTACACCCCTGTGCTCATACTAAACGGGAGATACCGCATTCCTTCAAAATCGTGTCAGATTAGTTAGAGAGATTATGCAGGCACCTAAAGGGATGCTCTGTCACTCCTGTACTGTACCCACTGCGACCCCGGGGGAGCCTGTCATACGCAGAGGGGACTCAGGACATTCAGCTGCCACTGGCGATGCTGACAGCCTGCAGCCTGCAGGGGAGGAGGTGGTTTTCTGGCACAGTTTGGGAACTGCTCCGAGCTGCATTTAGTAACAGCCCTTCAGAATTCATTTATTGCTGACAGAAAAGAGGGAACAGCAAGGACCAGACGTTCTCGCTACCAGACGTTCTCACAGACCCTTCTGCACTGGTGAGGCATGTGATTTGCAGCTGATTACGTGTTAAATGCAAGTGTAGTGGTGGTATGTTGGGTTTCTGAGGATTGGCTCTGCCGCCCCTCACACCAGCTCTGTTTCCCCACCAACTCAGGTACTTGTCCATTTTGCTAGAGTGTTGCAAAAGGGGTTTTAATGTTTTATGAACCACACAGAACCAGTGAGTTCAAGAAGCAGGCTTGAAAAAATAAATAAATAAAATAAAATAAATTTTAAAAAAAGAAGCAGGCTTGAGAGCCTCAGAGGTAGCTCCGCCAGGCAGCAAGCCAGTACTTCCCTGCATGGGCCGAGATGGGCCGGCTTGTCCTCACCTCCAACAATGGAGAAGCGGGGGAAACAATGTACAGGACTAAGACCAAGCGCTGCAGGCTGGTGGGGTTTTCTAGTGGAATTTAGGTAACAATAATGAAAGAAGGGAAGGCGATAGGAGGTGTTGTCCTCCCTTCTGCCCTTGGCCCCTCATGCTCTGACACCAACTGGGAGCTTGGTGGAAAGTCAGGAGCTGGGGCCTTGCCTCAATCTTAATCAGAATCGGCTATTTATTAAGCTCCCTGGTGACTAGTTTGTTCATTCAAATTCAACAGGCCATGATGGTGAGCAGGGGCTGGTACACTTCTTCTGTCAATGGACAGACAGGAAACATTTGTGACTTTGTGGACCGTAAGATCTCTGTTGCAACTTGTTGGTTCTGCCATTGTAGACCCAAAGCACCTGTCAACAACGTGTAAGTGACTCAGCATGGCAGGTTCCAAAAAAACTTTATTTATAGCAGGCAGAGAGAGGACCAGACCAGCTCTGGCCCCTGATCCAGAGCGCTGGTAGAGTTCTTGGAATTGTCATTTCGGTGAACTAATTCATAGGCTTGAAAGAGGATTGACACAGGAAGTGTAGAAGAGTCCTAAAATGTACCTAAAAGTCTCCCCAAAAAAGCTTTAACCTGAAAAAACAAAACTTGGATTACACCTTGGAGCTTACTTTTATAATGCCATTTCTTTCTCCATTATTGTCTTATCACTGCAAATGTCCTATAACTATGTTATCAAGATGCTAAAATAGGTGATATGATTTTTTTTAATAGCAAATATGGCTTTTTTATTCTTTTTTTTTAATTGCAAACATGGCTTTTTTATTATTTTTTTAAATAAATTTCTATTTGTTAATGGGATGACATTAATAAATCAGGGTACATATATTCAAAGAAAACATGTCTAGGTTATCTTGTTATTAAATTATGTTGCATACCCCTCGCCCAGAGTCAGATTGTCCTCCGTCAACCTCTATCTAGTTTTCTCTGTGCCCCTCCCCCTCCCCCTAACTCTCTCCCTCCTTCCCTCCTGCATCCTCCCTCCCCCCACCCCTGATAACCACCACACTCTTGTCCATGTCTCTTAGTGTCGTTTTTATGTTCCACAAATGTATGGAATCATATAGTTCTTGCTTTTTTCTGATTTACTTATTTCACTCCGTATAATGTTATCAAGATCCCACCATTTTGCTGAAAATGATCTGATGTCATCATTCCTTATGGCTGAGTAGTATTCCATAGTGTATATGTGCCACATCTTCCTTATCCAGTCTTCTATTGAAGGGCTTTTTGGTTCCCATGTCTTGGCCACTGTGAACAGTGCTGCAATGAACATGGGGCTACATGTGTCTTTACGTATCAAAGTTTCTGAGGTTTTGGGGTATATACCCAGTAGAGGAATTGCTGGGTCATAAGGTAGTTCTATTTGCAGTTTTTTGAGGAACCACCATACTTTCCTCCATAATGGTTGTACTACTTTACAGTCCCACCAACAGTGGATGAGAGTTCCCTTTTCTCCGCAGCCTCTCCCACATTTGCTATTACCCGTCTTGTTGATAATAGCTAATCTAACAGGGGTGAGGTGGTATCTCATTGTAGTTTTGATTTGCATTTCTCTAATAACTAATGAAGCTGAGCATCTTTTCATATATATGTTGGCCATTTGTATTTCTTCCTGGAAGAAGTGTCTGTTCATGTCCTCTTCCCATTTTTTTATTGTATTGTTTGTTTGTTTGTTGTTGAGTTTTATGAGTTCTTTGTAAATTTTGGATATTAGGCCCTTATCTGAGCTGTTGTTTGAAAATATCATTTCCCATTTAGTTGGCTGTCTGTTTATTTTGATATCAGTTTCTCTTGCTGAGCAAAAACTTTTTATTCTGATGTAGTCACATTCATTTATCTTTGCCTTCACTTCTCTTGCCATTGGAGTCAAGTTCATAAAATGCTCTTTAAAACCCAGGTCCATGAGTTGAGTACCTATGTCTTCTTCTATGTACTTTATTGTTTGAGGTCTTATACTTAGGTCTTTGATCTATTTTGAATTAATTTTAGTACACGGGGACAAGCTGTAGTCGAGTTTCATTCTTTTGCATTTGGCTTTCCAGTTTTCCCAACACCATTTGTTGAAGAGGCTTTCTTTTCTACATTGTGTGTTGTTGGCCCCTTTATCAAAGATTATTTGACCATATATATGTGGTTTTATTTCAGGGCTTTCTATTCTGTTCCATTGGTCTGAGTGTCTATTTTTCTGCCAATACCATGCTTTTTGATTATCGTGGCCCTATAATATAGTTTAAAGTCAGGTATTGTAATGCCCCAGGCTTCATTCTTTTTCCATAGGATTGCTTTGGCTATTCGGGGTTTTTTATAGTTCCATATAAATCTGATGATTTTTTATTCCATTTCTTTAAAAAATGTCATAGGAATTTTGATGGGAATTGCATTAAATTTGTATATTGCTTTGGGTAATATGGCCATTTTAATTACATTTATTCTTCCTATCCAAGAACAAGGAATATTTTTCCATCTCATTGTGTCTTTTTCTATTTCTCTTAACAATGCCTTGTAGGCATTGTTATATAGGTCCTTTACATTCTTTGTTATGTTTATTCCTAGGTATTTTATTTTTTTTGTTGCAATCGTGAAGGGGATTATTTTTTTGAGTTCGTTTTCTAATATTTTATTGTTGGCATATAGAAAGGCTATGGACTTTGTATGTTAATTTTGTATCCTGCAACCTTACTGTATTGGTTTATTGTTTCTAGTAATCTTTTTGTGGAGTCCTTCGGGTTTTCGATGTATAGGATCATATCATCAGCAAAAAGTGATACCTTTACTTCTTCTTTTCCGATATGGATGCCTTTTATTTCTTTGTCTTGTCTGATTGCTCTGGCCAGAACTTCTAGCACCACGTTAAATAAGAGTGGACAACCCTGTCTTGTTCCTGATTTAAGGTGGAAAGTCCTCAGTTTTATGCCACTTAATATGATGTTGGCTGATGGTTTATCATATATGGCCTTTATCATGTTGAGATATTTTCCTTCTATACCCATTTTGTTGAGAGTCTTAAACATAAAATTGTGTTGTATTTTATCAAAAGCCTTTTCTGCATCTATTGATAAGATCATGTGGTTTTTGTTCTTTGTTTTGTTGATATGGTGTATTACGTTAACCGTTTTGCGTATGTTGAACCATCCTTGAGATTCTGGGATGAATCCCACTTGATCATGATGTATTATTTTTTTAATATGTTGTTGTATTCGATTTGCCAGTATTTTGTTTAATATTTTAGCATCTGTATTCATTAGAGATATTGGTCTGTAGTTTTCTTTCTTTGTGCCTTCCTTGCCAGGTTTCGGTATGAGGGTTATGTTGGCCTCATAAAATGTGTTTGGAAGTATTGCTTCTTCTTCAATTTTTTGGAAGACTTTGAGTAGAATAGGAACCAAGTCTTCTTTGAATGTTTGATAAAATTCGCAGATATAGCCGTCAGAGCCTGGACTTTTATTTTTGGGGAGGTTTTTAATGGTTTTTTTCTATTTCCTCCCTGCTGATTGGTCTGTTTAGGATTTCTGCTTCTTCATGACTCAGTCTAGGAAGGTTGTATTGTTCTAGGAATTTATCCATTTCTTCTAGATTGTTGTATTTGGTGGCATATAATTTTTCATAGTATTCTACAATAATTCTTTGTATATCTATGATATCTGTGGTGATTTCTCCTCTTTCATTTTGGATTTTATTTATTTGAGTCCTGTGCCTTTTTTCCTTGGTGAGTCTTGCCAAGGGTTTGTCAATTTTGTTGATCTTTTCAAAGAACCAGCTCCTTGTTTTATTGATTTTTTCTTTTTTTTTTTTTTTTTTTTGTATTTTTCTGAAGCTGGAAATGGGGAGGGACAGTCAGACAGACTCCCGCATGCTCCCGACCGGGGTCCACCCGGCACGCCCACCAGGTGCGACGCTCTGCCCACCAGGGGGCGATGCTCTGCCCCTCCGGGGCGTCGCTCTGCCACGACCAGAGCCACTCTAGCGCCTGGGGCAGAGGCCAAGGAGCCATCCCCAGCGCCAGGGCCATCTTTGCTCCAATGGAGCCTTGGCTGCAGGAGGGGAAGAGAGAGACAGAGAGGAAGGAGGGGGGCGGGGTGGAGAAGCAAATGGGCGCTTTTCCTATGTGCCCTGGCCGGGAATCAAACCCGGGTCCCCTGCACGCCAGGTCGACGCTCTACCACTGAGCCAACCGGCCCGGGCTATTGATTTTTTCTATAGTTTTTCTGTTCTCTATTTCATTTATTTCTGCTCTGATTTTTATTATCTCCTTTCTTCAGCTGGTTTTGGGTTGTCTTTGTTCTTCTTTTTCTAGTTTCTTAAGGTGTGAAGTTAAGTGGTTTACTTGGACTCTCTCTTGTTTGTTCATATAGGCCTGAAGTGATATGAACTTTCCTCTTCTTACTGCTTTTGCTGCATCCCAGAGATACTGATATGTCGTATTTTCATTTTCATTTGTCTGTATATATCTTTTGATCTCTGCACTTATTTCTTCTTTGACCCATTCATTTTTTAGAAGTATGTTGTTTAGTTTCCACATTTTTGTAGGGTTGTCCCCCTCTTTTTTGCAGTTGAATTCTAGTTTCAAGGCTTTATGATCAGAGAATATGCTTGGTACAATTTCAAGTTTTCTAAATTTGCTGATATTGTCTTTGTGGCCCAACATATGGTCAATTCTTGAGAATGTTCCATGTACACTAGAGAAAAATGTATACTCTGTCGCTTTGGGATGAAGTGTCCTGTAGATGTCTATCATATCCAGGTGTTCTAGTATTTCATTTAAGGCCAATATATCTTTATTGATTCTCTGTTTGGATGACCGATCTGGAGCCGTCAGCAGTGTATTTAGGTCTCCAAGTACGATTGTATTTTTGTCAGTTTTTGTTTTAAGGTCAATAAGTAGCTGTCTTATATATTTTGGTGCTCCTTGGTTTGGTGCATATATATTAAGGATTGTTATGTCTTCTTGATTCAGTGTCCCCTTAATCATTATGAAATGACCATTTTTGTCTCTGAGTACTTTTTCTGTCTTGTAGTCAGCATTATTAGATATGAGTATTGCTACACCTGCTTTTTTTGGGGTGTTGTTTGCTTGGAGTATTGTTTTCCAGCCTTTCACTTTGAAATTGTTTTTATCCTTTTTGCTTAGATGTGTTTCTTGTAGGCAGCATACAGTTGGATTTCCTCTTTTAATCCATTCTGCTACTCTGTGTCTTTTTATTGGTGAGTTTAATCCATTTACATTTAGTGTAATTATTGACACTTGTGGGTTCTCTATTGCCATTTTATAAATTGCTTTCTGTTAGTTTTGTATCTTGTTTGATTCTTCTGTTTTTCTATCATTTGTTTTGTTTGTATTCCATACTTCTTTCCTCTGTCTACCTTTTTTAAGTCAAGTGTTTTTGTGGTGGCTTTTTCAAGGGTGGTTACCATTAAGTAATGAAAAGGGTACCTACCATATTCATTGTAGTACCCTATCTTATGAATATTTCTGCACTTCATCGTCCTTTGCTACTGTTAATCTCCATCCTCTCCCCCCTTTCTTTCTTTTGTTGTCACAGTATAAATTTGGTTTTATTGTGTTCTTGGTGGAGCTGTTACTTGTGGTTTTGTTTTGTTTTGTTCTTTGAATCTGGTTGGAAAACCCCCTTTAGTATTTCCTAGAGTGGGGGCTTTCTGATGATAAATTCTCTCATCTTTTCTGTATTTGTGAATGTTTTTATATCTCCTTCGTACTTGAAGGATAGCTTTGATGGGTATAGTATTCTTGGCTGAAAGTTCCTCTCTTTCAGGGCTTTAAATATTGGGGTCCACTCTCTTCTAGCTTGTAGAGTTTCTGCTGAGAAATCTGATGATAATCTAATAGGCCTTCCTTTATATGTTGCACTCTTCTTTTCCCTGGCTGCCTTGAGAATTTTTTCTTTGTCATTGGTTTGTGTCATTTTCATTATGATGTGCCTTGGAGTGGGTTTGTTGGGGTTAAGAAAACTCGGTGTTCTGTTTGCTTCTTGAATTTGAGGCTTTAGTTCTTTCCACATGCTTGGGAAGTTCTCGTCTATTATTTGTTTGAGTATATTCTCCATTCCATTTTCTTTCTCTTCTCCCTCTGATAAACCTATTATTCTTATGTTATTCTTTCTGATGGAGTCAGACAATTCCTGTAGGGCTTTCTCGTTTTTTATTATTTTTGAGTCTCTTTCTTCTTCTCTCTGTTGTGCCTCACGTTGCTTGTCTTCTATTTCACTAATCCTATCTTCTATCTGGGCTGTTCTATTAGCTAAGCTTGTTACCTCATTTTTCAGCTCGTGAATTGAGTTTTTCATTTCTGTTTGATTTGTTTTTATAGTTTTAATTTCCTTGGTAATATATTCTTTGTGATAGTTGAGTTGTTTTCTGATCTCCCTAAATTGCCTTTCTGTGTTTTCTTGTATATCTCTGAGTATTTTTAGGATTTCTATTTTAAATTCTCTCACTTAGCTCCAAGGTTTCGAATATGTTAAATCTTTTCTCCATAGATTTTTCTACATCTATCTGTGTTACCTCTCTATCTTTTGTATCCATAATATTCGATTTCCTTTTTCTTATTGGCATCTGAGGGTGGTCTTGTTGATAGCACTAATTAGAATTAAGAATAAAAAGTAAAAAAAAAGAAAAAGAAAGAAAAATAAAAGAAAAAAAAACAGGAAAAAAGAAAAACACCCCACAAAAAAAAACAGTAATAATTTATTATTTCCCCCTTTTTTCTTTCTTCTCTTCCCCTCCTCTCCCCTCCTTAGGGAAATATCGTATGACCTGTGAATTATATTATGCTAAATGGAACAAAAACTGCCTATAACAGAGGGCCTGATTTGGGGTGAAGAGTTCAAGGGGAAAAAAAGGGAATAGGGACCTACAAAATGCAAAAAAAAAGGAGAAAATCTTAGACAAGTATAAAATGACTTGCTTGTAAGTGATGGTCGACTAAGAGATATAATGAGAGGGATAAGAAGGAAACAGAAAAAAGGAGAAAAAAATAATTAAAGAAGAAAAAAGAAAAATAATAAGTAAAAATCTGTTGTATTAAGTGGAGCAAAGACTAAATACAATGGAGGCCTTGGGTTGGGAGGAATGCTAGTGAGTTAAAAAGCAACATAAAAAGTACCCAAAATGCCACAAAAACAAACAAACAAAAGAAAACCAAAAACAAAAGCAAAAAACAAAAAAAACAAAAAAACTTGAGTCCCAAATTAAATAATTTGTTCGTGATTGAGGATTGAATGGGAGGAAAAGTAAAAGGAGAAAAGAAGAAACGAATAGAAAGGAAAAAATAAGAAAAAGAGAAAAATGAAGGAAGAAAAAAAGGAAAAGAAAAAAAACAAAACAAAAGGGGAGAGAGTGAGAGTTAAGGGTTTTGGAGTGTAACCCTAAAGGAGAGTAAGGATGAAGAAAAGAAATAAAATGTAACACTCATGGGTAGTGTAGTTCAAGAAAAGGGAAGCATAAGATGGGCAGAGAATAAAAAGACCGAGGTGGAGGAAATAGAAATAATAATAATAAAGGCAATAAGATAGAAGAAATAAACAACAACAACGAAAAAATAGTGGAACAAGTTATAAAGTCTGTGGATTTTTCTTGATTTTGAGAAGTTAATTTCTTCCTTTTTCTTTTCTCTCCCTCTTCCTGGTCAGTGACTCTGTACCCCAGGCTCTGCCCCTGTGTCATGCTTAGGTAGGGATTTGCAGTTGATGGGATTCTATGGCAATGTCATATAATTGGCTTTAGTCTCGTTGGTAGTCAAGGCTTGTTGGCGTTTGCACGGTCCAACAATGAGAGAGTTTGCTTTCCCGGAGTCTCTCTCCTAGTCTCCCCTTCCTGAATTAGCAACCTGGTGATCCAGCTATGAGGCTGCCACTGTTTCCACCTGGGGAGTAAGAGGCTCAAAGAGCTGGGAAATCCCCACTCTATCACCACTCAGCACAAGGCTCTGGGTAAGGCTCTGGCAGTCAGAGCCTCCAGCGTAATCAGGCGGAGCTGGGAGTCAATTGTTGTCAAGGTGACTGTTCAGCGCCTAGCATTCAGTTGGACCACTCAACCCAGGATTTCGACACTTTGTAGCCTGTTTTGGCTGGGAAGAAGAGGCACTAGTCGCTGCTTGCTGTATAGATCTTAACATCTGCCAAGTCCCTCTTGTTAGCGTATATCCCTGAATATGAAGGCTCTGTCAATCAGAAGTTGCCCCTGCCCCTTTAGCGAGAGGCACTAAAAAATATATCAGGCCTCTTGTCTTGGATCGCTGAACTGAGAGAGATCTTATCAATTAGAGCCCTGTGGGTGCGCAGATTTCGTGGGTTAAGCTAATTTCAATGATTGGATCCGCAGCTGTGCTCGAGAAAGTATTTCAAGCTGCCCACGCGCCCCTCCTCCAACGCTTGATTGTTAGCTTAAATGGCTGGGTGAGGTGCCCCGCCCACGGAGAGAATCTCCGGAGTAGGGAAGATAGCTTTGGCGCCCTTCCCACTTGCTTTGCCGCTGGCGGCTGGGGTGCACTGGGCACGCGGGAGGATGGGGCACTCTGGGTGTGTGGGCGAGTGGGGTGCTCTGGGCGTGTGGGCGAGTGGGACATTCAGGGCACGCAGGTGGCTGGGGACTCTCACTCACAGTGCGCGGGCTGCTGGGGACGCTGGCGGTGCAAGGGAGCTCGCTCTGCGACTGGATTGCGGCACGTTGCGCACGAGGTTTCTCATGGCATGCTGGTGGCTGCTCGCAGCGCTCAGGCTGTTGCTCCCCAAGTGTGGGCGGGCAGTTGCACATGTGGGTTGACTCGCCACAGGCGTACTCCCTCCTCGGCTTGAATGAACGTCTGTGCCGTAGTTAGCTTCCTCCACACCCTCAGCTCTGACCCGTCTCTCAGATTCAAGTGATAACAGTCCTTTCGCTTTCAGTGTGTGTGGAACTCCGGAATGCTCCGAGGATAAATTTTTCTGTTTCTAGTTGATAAATTTTTTGAGATTTTGGGGAGATCTGTCGGACGTGCTGCTCACGGCGCCATTTCCGTGACATCACCCCCGGTGACATGATTTTTAAAATCACCTTGGGATCTCATGTGAAAAAGGCCATGGTGACCTGGGGGAGAGCCCGAGGCTGGTTAGTGGCGACAGTGAACTGGGTCGTTTAGGGAAAAAGCAGATTGAGGACTAACCTGAGAGCTGTTAGTCTCAGGTTAGTTAAAGAAATAGGATTAGTTAAAGAATAGTTAAAGAAATAGGATGTGTTTTTCTTAGTTACTCACAGGGCAGAAGGCAGATCAGTCAGATCAATAGGTTTAAGTTAAGTGCAAGTACATTTTGAGTCAGTGAGGAACTTTTTAGCAGTTGAGGCCATCATCCAAGAGTAGAAGGGTCTGCCGTGAGAAGAAGCAGATGCCCCCCACCAGACAGAGCTCAGGACCCTGATGGAGACCCCACTACCAAGCTAAGAGTTTGGACTGAGAACTTTCAGCCAATAATAATGATATTTTAAAAATATCGTTATTGCCATTTACTAAATACCTGTTATATGTCAGGGCCAATGCTAAGTCCTTTGCATCCAGTTTCTTACTTAATCCTCCCCAAAACATTGGTGTAGATATTGATACTATACTACCTTTTCATAGATGAGGAGGCTCAGGATCAGAGAGATAAGGTAACTTAGCCAAGGTCACACAGCTGGTCAAAGACAGAGACAAGATTTGAGGCCAAATCTGATGACCTCTTGAGCTCACACTGCCTTCTGTGAAAAAATCTCTGCTTTTCCTTTCCCGGCAGGTGCTACATGAACCCCTGATTGACGAGGACCCTGTGTTCATTGCCACATGCACAGAGCGGGAGCTGCGGAAGAGGAAAAAGCGGAAATTCAGCCTGTGGGTCAGGCAGTGTTCTTCCACTGGCTTCATCATCCAGGTGAGCCCCGGGCCGGGCTTGGGGGCCAAGGGACAGTCAGGAACCTTGGCTCATTTGGTAACAGATGAACTGCTCACTTGTCATTTGCCCTGTGCGTTCACAAAGATGTTCCAGCTGAGGCTGGAGCTGGCTGCTCCCTCCACCCTGGGGTCCTGGGGTAGCTGGCACTGCCTGCTGTATGTTCTTCCTACCCGGTTCAGCCCCTCTGGTTAAACAGCGGCAATAAACACTGATCAAGACTCAGGTCCCTGCAGTGTTAGCCAGAGGCTTCACCAAAATGGGGTCACAAGAGGTGACCACCATCCCTCTTGAGAACGCACGCATGTGTGGCAGATCCAGAAGGCCCCCAGCCTGCCAGCTCCCTGTCATGCTTTCTATTCCTGAGGATGCCCTCTTTACAAGCCAACACCAGTCCGCTGGTTCCTGCCCTTGTCAGGAGCCTGGGCTTTGAGACTCCTGTGCTGCTCGCTCCCTCAGACAGGGATGCCTGTTTGTAAGAGGTGACTAAACTCTGGGCCAGGAAATGTGTCAGGGTCAGCACTGCCAGGAGCAGCCAAGATGCATAGGACTCAATAGGAAAAGGTGGGGCTGGTGACAGCCAGAGGTGGCCCCTAAGCTATGGCTCCTGGCCTAGGCTGACTTCCCTCATCCCACTGCTTGAGCATCTTCCCCCATCCATCACAGCTGACCACACCTCCAGGCCCTGCCTGGCTGCAGCCCCAGGCCTAGGGCATAGGGGCTTTGCACGCCCTTCTCCTGAGCTGGACAGGCATCCCCTCACTGTTCACTCAGAGCCACACCAAGGAAAGTGCGGTGTTCTAGGTAGATGTCTCTGCTCCGAGGCACTGTCCTGCTTACTCCCAGTGGGCTGGGGGACCATTTTGGGCTGGGGACATGTCCTCCACTGGAACAGGCCTGACTCTGCTTGTGCACGGCATCAGGCCATTGCCAGAGTGAACTGCCCTGGAGCTGATTTACTACCCATGTGGCCTGCACCCTAGGTTCCTGCACAACCTCCAGTGATCCCTGCCACTGGAGCTCCATGGGGACAGGGAGTCAGGGTCACTTCATATCCCTCCTGAGCAACAGTCATTCCATGAACAAACATCAAGTACCTGTCACCTGTAGCACTCTGTAGCTTTGGAGTAAATGTTCAAGTGTGAGTTCTGCATGCAGAACCATTTCCTTTGTTCCGTAAACTTGACAAGTGGCTGGAAGTCTGGCCTCCTAGCAGGGCTGGAACTCTGTGGCGGGGTACTAGCCTGGAAACCAAGCCAACTGGCCGATGCCAGAGGCAGCCTTCAGCCCCCTGTGCAGTGCTGAGCAGAGGGGCCAGTCCCTGCAGCTGTGGACTGTCCCATGACGGCTAGGGGAGGAGCTCCACCCATTCCAGTTCACCTTTATTCCAGGTTCCCACTGGAGGTGCCGTTGTCGGGCAGCAAAGCACCGAGAGGACACCTGTGCCTGAGAAGGAGCAAGGTGGCCTGAGGACAGTTGTCTTTTTAGTGTCATGTCCCTCTTCTTGGCAGTCTAGGCCAGGCATAGCCAACAGTTTTTGCCCCCGAGCCAGATTAGAAAGAAAACTTTTTTCATGGGCTGGATGAAATAGTAAAATTAAAAAATGTTAAATACAAAAATGATTCGTGGAGGAAGACAAGATGGCGCTGGAGTAGGCAAACGTACCAACTTCCACCTCCCAGAACCAAAGTGGATTACAAACTAATTTTAAGAACCATCATCTGGAAAAACCAACTTTGGACTAAACTAAGAGGACTCCTCAACCAAGGAACACTGAAGAAGGTACACCGAGACTGGTAGGAAAAACAGAAACGCGGAGAGGGCTGCCCAGCTACCTGGAGCGAACGGCAGCTGGGAGAGACTCATGTGGCATGAAGTGAGTTTAGTAGAGAGGAGAGGGTCCTGAGTCCCAGAAACAAAGCCCCAGCCTGCAGCCCCAGAGCCTAGAAGAGGCATATGGACAGTATTTAGCTGCGAAACAAGAGAGCATACTGTTTGTGAGAAAGAGATTGATTTCTCAGACTCAGGATTCTTATTAAAGGGACGGCACAGAAAACCTCTCTCACAACCACTCACCTGGGGCTCCGGGGGACAGGAAGAGAGGAGAGGACCGGAGTCACAGGAAGAGAGTGTAATCTAGGAGGCACAGGGAGAAACATTTTGAGAGACAGCCACCCTAACCCCTGGGATAAGTCCCCAAATCTGGAGTGAATATTTCCCCTGGAAACAGCAATACCAGCAAAGGGAAGCAGGACACCAGCCAAACAAGCTCTCCTGCAGCACTCAGAGCAGGGTCGCTTAGAAGGAGGGAGCTTTCGGGACTACAGTAGTGAGTCTTAGGGTCTGAGCTGCAGCACCCCCACCCACACGGCTGAAGGCTCGCCCAAGTGCAGGCAGCGGCCGGACGTGGAAGCATGGTTCTGTCAGCAAGGGCAGAAGCCAGCTGGCCACCACTGAGGCCCAGGTTTGAGGTCAGTCTTGCCTGGCTGGGGAGGAGGGGACATGCAAAAATGGTCAGGCCTAGCTTCAGGCTGCCTGCAATCCAGCCTGCGGAGGAAGGGCAGGAGCCCCGGAAGGAGTGGAGACCCACCTTTGAGCAAGGGTGCAGGAGCACAGCCTTGCCCTGCCTGTGGAACCGAGGCTTGTGGCCTGACTTGGGAACCAGCTCCTCCTGCAGGGGTGGAGCCAAAAGCCCAGAACAGGCAGAGTCCCAAAACTGAGTGTGGGCACGCAGCCCCGCCTGTGGAGCCAAGGCTTGCAGAGGACCCAAGAGCGGGCTTCTCCTGCAGGGGCGGGGTGAAAGCACGGAATCAGGTGGAGACCCGCAGCAGAGCAAAGGTGCTCACCCCTGCCCTCAGGGCTGACCATAACACCACCCATGGGGGCGGGGCAAAGGACAAGGCCACTGAGGCTTATACACCTGATCACAAGATCAGACACTCCGTGAAGGAAAGGGGGAAAGCACAACAAAAACCCCAGTGGGCAGGCACT
The DNA here is from genome assembly GCF_036850765.1 of Saccopteryx bilineata. Lineage (NCBI taxonomy): Eukaryota > Metazoa > Chordata > Mammalia > Chiroptera > Emballonuridae > Saccopteryx > Saccopteryx bilineata. Next base: position 210,351,967 of record NC_089490.1, read on the forward strand.
GGCAAAGCCCATACCCTAACGCCCTAGGCAGCAACAGCAGAGGGGTTGGCGGGCCTGCAGACAGACCACACCTAGGGAACACAGAGGCCACACCTAGTGGACTCCAGTGGCCAAAACCTTCTTTTACACAGACAAAATGAGAAGGCAGAGAAATGCAACACAAATGAATCAAGAGAAATCCCCAGAAAAGAACCTGAATGAGTCAGATATAACCAACTTACCAGATGCAGAGTTTAAAATGATTGTTACGATGCTTAAAGATATTAGAACAACAATAGATGGTCTTTACGAACACCTAAATAAAGAGATAACAAATATAAAAAAGGACATTGAAATTATAAAGAATCAATCAGAAATGACAAATACAATATCAGAAATGAAGAACACAATGGAAGGAATTAAAAGCAGGATGGATGAAGCTGAGAATCAAATCAGTGAGTAAGAGAACAAGATAAATGAAGGCACGGAAGCAGAGCAGAAAAAAGAAAAGAGACTCAAAAAGTCTGAGGAAACTAAGAGAGCTCTGTGACAACATGAAGAAAAATAACATCTGCATCATAGGGGTTCCTGAAGAGAAGAGAAAGAACAAGGGATAGAGACTTTGTTCGAGCATATCATAGCTGAAAACTTCCCTCAATTAAGGCAGGAAAATGTCTCACAAGTTCAAGAAGCACAAAGAACTCCATTTAAGAGAAACCCAAAAAATCTACACCAAGACACATCATAATTAAATTACCAAATCTAAGTGATAAAGAGAAAATATTAAAAGCTGCTAGAGAAAAAAAGACTATCACCTACAAAGGAGCCCCCATAAGAATGACTTCATACTTCTCAACAGAAACACTTGAGGCCAGAAGGGAATGGCAAGAAATATTCAAAGTAATGCAGAACAAGAGCCTACAACCAAGACTACTTTATCCAGCAAGGCTATCATGTAAAATTGAAGGAGAAATAAAAAGCTTTCCAGACAAAAAAAAAACTCAAGGAATTTGCTACAACCAAACCAATGCTGCAAGAAATGCTAAGGGGCCTGTTGTAAACAGATCAAAGGAGAAAAAGAATATAGCAAAAGAGGAATACAGTTTTAAAGAATAAAATGGCAATAAACAACTACATATCAATAATAACCTTAAATGTAAATGGATTAAATGATCCAATCAAAAGACATAGGGTAGCTGCGTGGATAAGAAAACAGGACCCATACATATGCTGTCTACAAGAGACACACCTTAAAACAAAAGATGCACATAGGCTGAAGATAAAAGGAAGGAAAAAAATATTTCACGCAAATGAAAATGAAAAAAAAGCTGGGGTAGCAATACTTATATCAGACAAAATAGACTTTAAAACAAAAACTATAGTAGGAGATAAAGAAAGTCACTACATAATAATACAGGGAGCAATCCAACAGGAAGATATAACTGTTATAAATATCTACGCACCTAATATAGGAGCACCTAAATATATAAAGCAGACTTTGATGGATTTAAAGGGAGAGATCAACAGCAATACTGTAATAGTAGGGGATTTCAATACCCCACTAACATCACTAGATAGATCCTCAAGAGAGAAAATTAACAAAGAAACAGCAGACTTATTGGAAACAGTAGATCAACTCAATTTAATAGATATCTTCAGAACCTTTCACCCTAAAGCAGCAGAATATACATTCTTTTCAAGTGCTCATGGTATATTCTCTAAGATAGACTACATGTTAGGGTACAAAAGCTGTCTCAACAAATTTAAGAAGATTGAAATCATATCGAGCACTTTCTCTGATCACAGTGGCATGAAACTAGAAATCAACCATGACAGAAAAACTGAAAAATACTCAAACACTTGCAAACTAAATAGCATGTTATTAAATAACGAATGGGTTAACAATGAGATCAAAGAAGAAATAAAAAAATTCCTAGAAACAAACAATAATGAGCATACATCAACTCAAAATTTATGGGACACAGCAAAAGCAGTCCTGAGAATGAAGTTCATAGCACTACAAGCACACCTTAAGAAGCTAGAAAAAGCTCAAATAAACAACTTGATCCTGCATCTAAAAGAACTAGAAAAAGAACAGTAAATAAAGCCCAGTGGTAGTAGAAGGAAGGAAATAATAAAGATCAGAGCAGAAATAAATGACATAGAGGCTAAAGAAATGAAACCAGGACCTGGTTCTTTGAAAAGGTAAACAAGATCGATGAACATTTAACCAGACTCACCAAGAAAAAAAGAGAGAGGACTCAAATAAATAAAATTAGAAACAAGATTGGAGAAATAACAACTGAAACAACAGAAATATAAAATACTGTAAGAAAATACTATAAAGAACTGTACGCCAAAATACTAGACAACCTAGATGAAATGGACAAATTCCTTGAAACATATAATCTTCCAAAAATTAATCTGGAAGAATCAGAAAACCTAAACAGACCAATTACAACAAATGAGATTGAAACAGTTATCAAAAAACTCCCAACAAAGAAAAGTCCAGGGCCTAATGGCTTCACAAGTGAATTCTACCAAATATTCAAAGAAGAACTAACTCCTATCCTTCTCAAGCTATTTCAAAAAATTCAAGAGGAAGGAAGACTTCCAAGCTCCTTTTATGAGGCGAGTATAATTCTGATTCCAAAACCAGGCAAAGACAACACAAAGAAAGAAAATTATAGGCCAATATCCCTGATGAATTTAGATGCTAAAATCCTCAACAAAATATTAGCAAACTGGATCCAGCAATATATGAAAAAAATCAGGATGACATCAGAGTAAAGGCAGGGTAGGAAGCAATACCGATAAATCTCCCCCAAAACTCAATAAGATCTTCAACCAGAAACAGAAAAACCTATCCTTGGAGCCTCCAGATGTTTTGCAATACACCCGAAGGTATGGTTGAGCGAAAAATTGGCTAAATATATAATCAAACCCCGAAGGAAATAGGGAGTAAGAAATGCTCCACCTTCCTTACTAACCTAAACAGGGCGGCTTTCACTGGGAACTGAGAATATAGAAACTAAGGCGGGGAAAGGGGTGAATAGATACAGGCCGCGGCACAAACGGCCAAACCAGGCTGTGGCACGGAGTTGCAAGCCAAGGAAAAACTGTTTCTGTGGCAACCTGGGCAATACAAGCTAACATTCGCGCCAAACCCAGACAAAGAAAGACAAGTGGGGCAGCCATTTTCCCCGATCCCCTGGTCGGCGCGTGCAGATAGTGGGCGAGAGATTTCTTTGAAAACCCCTGGAGTGGGCGCCCGTGTTATCCCACAGAGAGGCAGAGTCAGAAGACTTTATGTGGGCCGAAAGCGGAATCTCCGGACCACCCCAGCGCCCTTAAAAGCCGCGCACAGGGAGGGAGCGAGAACTAATTCCAATGCTGGAACTTTTCGGTGCGGGTGGGGGTTTCACTCAGAGGGTGAGGCGGCTGGCCTGATATCCTGGTCTGCGTGCACAGATAGTGAGCGAGAGATTGCTCCGAGTGCCTCGGCAGTGTGTGCCCGTGTTATCCCCACAGAGGGGAAGAGTCAGGGGCCTTTGTGTGGGCCAAAAGCAGAATCTCGGGCTGCCCCAGCGCCCTTAAAAGCCGAGCACAGGGACCCAGCAAGAGCCAATTCCAACGCTGGAACTTTTCCATGCGGGTGGGGGTTTCACTCAGAGTGTGAGACTGCCGGCCTGATATCCTGGTCTGCATGCACAGATAGTGAGCGAGAGTTTACTCCAAGTGCCCCGGGAGCGGGTGCCCACCTGTGTTACCGGACAGAGTGGCAGAGCCAGAGGTCTCTGAGTGGGAAAAAGCCCCACCTGATTATGCTAGCAACTCTGACTGACTGAGCCTTACCCAGAGCCCTGTGCTGAGTGGAAATAGAGTGGGGAGTTGTCAGCTCTTTGAGCCTCTTACTATCCAGGCAGAGGCAGCACCAACCCCATAGCTGGATTATCAGGCTACTAATTGAGGAAAGAAAGACTAGGAGAAAGGCTCCAGGAACACGGACTCTCTCACTGTCGGAGCCTATAAATGCTAATGAGCCTCGACTGCCAACAAGACTAAAGCACAATACATGACATTGCCATAGAGATTTATCAACTGCAAACCTCTTCCTGAGCGTGCCAAAGGGACAGAACCCGGGATACAGAGTCACCGACCAGGAAGAGGGAGAGAAAAGAAAAAGCAAGAAGATAACCTCTCAAAATCAAGAATAATCTGCAGACTTTATAACCTATCCCATTTTATTATATTTGTTCGTTTGTTTCTCTTCATTCTTGATTTTTTTTTTTCCTCCTCCAATTTGGTCGATTAACTCTCTGCTGGTCTTACTCTCTCCTCCCTTGAACTACACTACCCATAAGTGTTACATCTCCCATTATCTTTTCTTTCCTCTTCCTTTCTCTCTATGAGGGTTGCACTCCAAAACCCTTAACTCTCTCTCTCTCCTCTTTTTTCTTTTTTCTTCTTTTAGTGGTTCCCTCTTTTTTTTCTCTTTCTCTCTTTCTTTTCTCCCTCTATATTAGTTTCTTCCTTTCTCCTTTACGTCTCCTCTCATTCAAACCTCAATAACGAACAAATTATCATATCTGGGACTCAAACTTA